>NC_059094.1:633803-724849 GCF_020497125.1 Mauremys mutica
GAGGCAGCTGGATCCCTCCTCGGGGCTGGATGTCGTGCTGGCCATGTAGGTCCCTGGCAAGTGCAGATCCATCACATACTGCACTTGCCTGACGCAGAGGATGAGCATCTGGGGATACATTTCCAGGATGGCTTCTCGGTATCCCCATAGGAAAAGGACCTCGTAAATGGTCCTCATTGCCTGGAGGGGGGAAAGAATTTCACTCCACTATCCCAATCTGCCACCTGCCCCCATTGCCATTCGCTATTGTCCTTTTCTCGGGTCTCATTTCCTCCCCAGCCTATTATAAAAGAGGATTGGCTCCTGAGAGGGGAGGAGACATTTGGAGGGTCCTGAACCTTCACCCATTCCTGGAACGGAAGCAGGATGGAGCCCTACGGAAAGGTCAGAGGAGTCTGGATGATGTTATTCCCCATTATTTCGCTTAATGGTGCAGACTCTGTGCTTTGGGTTTCCAGCCATGACTGGACGGGCTGAAACCATCCTGAGGAGATCTGTTCTTGTAGCCCCAGTGTTTCTGGCCCAGTCAAAAGTACCGGCCATCGCATGATCCCATGCTGGGAAGATTTCTAGTCACAATTTAGAGAGCCAGAAACCTGGATACTTCCAAGAGACACCCGAACTGCACCTGCTCACTAAAGAGCCACCTAGAGCGGCAAACAGAGCCAGGGTACCAGCAGATAAACCGCTTCAGATCAGTAACTTTTCCTGGGCGAAGCTTTATTTACACCTCTTTGGTTTGCTAGGAGGTGGCCAGGACACACCAAGGCCTGGTCTGCATTACAGAGTTATGTCAACGCAAGGCCCCTCACCCAGCATCACCCTAACTATGGAATTTCCTTCTCATTGGCAGAACAGCCCCTTGGGGCCAAATTCATAACTCCACCTCCACAAGTGGCAGAGAGTCCAGGTCGATGCAGTGTCAGTGTAGACACGACGTCGCGTACGTCAACTGGCTTTCAGGAGCCTTCCCACAATGCCCCACCCTGACCGTACAATCGAGACGAGCGCTTCTGGTGAGGACGTGCACTGCCGACACAAGCAGCAAAGTGCAGACACACACAAGGGATAGAATTGCTGTGGCGGCTGTATGCCGAGGTTACGCAGGTCGGCTTCATTGTGTAGTGGAGCCGTGGCCTGAAGCTAAGGAGTGAAGCTCCCCCCCACACACAGATGCACCATCCTCCCCGCGGTGGCGGGTTCTCAAAGTGACATCTCAAATCTCACTTACAGCCAGAGACACATTGCCGCTCTTCTCCTCCCGGCGTCTCTGCTGGAGCTTGTCCAGCAGCTGCTGCAGCACCTCCCTGGGGAGCTGTGGTTCTTCCCCCAAGGCCTTCCACAGCTCAATGGCACATCTGCAGATTCAGAAAGAGAAGTGAGACCTTCCCTGCTTGGCCACCTCTTGCCCTCCCCAGGGAGAGGCTTGGAAAGCGGGCAGGAAAGGTGTCTGTGAGAGGAGACACCGATTGGTGCAGGGAGGCTGAGGCAGGGCAAGTCCCATCAGAGAAGGTTGTATTTATTCCTTTCCCCTAATGGGCTGTTGTTCCTGAAGCTAGCACCGCTGTTTCCAGGACAGTGACCATGATCTGACCACAGAGTGACCAGCACAGTGTGACCACCAGACTGTGCAACATTCTGCTCTGTTACGCTAGGCTCAGTCCCGAGGAACTTGCCTGACCTCACTGGAGTTCCTCTGGCTATTTGGGGGTGTAACTGAGACCCAGCATTTGGCCAAGTGTCTCTTAGCAGCTGAATCCTACTGCAGTGTGGTGGACGGGTCAGACACTGACTCAGAACATGCCCTGATAGGAGAGGGTTCAGGGCAGATTGTACTGCCCAGTGTGACAGAGCTGGAAGGAAACTAGTACTGAAATCCCCCTCCTCTCTTCTCTCCATTCTTGCTGATCTAACCGCTCCTGATCCCCCCCAGGCATCTGCACAGGAAGACTGCAGATGGATCCAAAAGGCTTCCAGTCATTTGACTTCCAAGTTTGGTGAGGAAGGTCGGACATGGTGGTCAAGCCCTGGGGACACTGAGAACTAGGTTGGACAAACCAAGAGCAAATGGCCTGGATTTAAGGTCTTCAGGAAGCTTGACTGAAATTCTGTGCCAACGCTGCCGAGTTTCTATAGCTTCTGAGCACAGACCCTGGAAAGCACTGGGGCTGCTTCAAGGAATTCAACCTGAAAGGTTTACAAATCAAACACTCAAATCAATATGAAAACCAACACTGTATTCCTCTGGTAACGGAACTGGGTAAGAAATTCAGTTTCTTTCATGCTGCTCTTCAATTCTCTCTCCCATGTGACACAGATTTGTCTATGGTCAGTGCAGAACTGCATTGCAGAGGATGCTGAGGAAAGCCGGAGTTTTGACCTCTGGTGAGGGTCCAGTTGGGTTTCACGGCCCCTAGGCACATGGGAACTGTGTTATAAACACCTCAGCTGGATGGCTCTGCAAAGTGATCGGCAATAACAGCAGGACTCAGATTTTACAACGTATTGAGATGAAAAGAGGCACTCACCCCTCTCAGAGCTGTTCTTGCCGGCTGTCTGCAGACTCAGGCAGGCTGCACGGCATTTACGCTCTGGTCATGTGTGGATCATTTACCTCTGCTGCGCAGCGCCATAAGGATGAGTGTGTTTTTTCACCACTTCCTCAGCCATGGAATAACTAGGGATCTGACTGCAGGTAACAATCCTGCACTGGTCCCCAGCGGACGGACAGATGGACCTCATGGACCTTTTCCATCTCTGCCTTCTCTCACACAATAGGGAGCAGCCAGACCTCATGAGCCAGGGATGTGGAGTGAGCCCCAAAGTCATTTATTGGCCCTGTACTGGATGGGAGAGGAAGTGGGGTGACCCATAGAAATCAGGACAGTGCTGGACTTCTCCAGAAAACTGGCACGTCTCCATCCTGGGGAATGCAGGAGGAGGGTTGGCTCCTCAGTGGCTGGGCCTGGGCATCTCCTCTTGGTGAGCCTGGACAGCTCTCTGCACAGCAGGAAACTCCCTCCAGCTGCTTGAGCCCGACGGACCCTTCCCAGACTGTGGCCTGTCAGTAGGAGCAGGAAGAGAAATAATGGCCTGAGGTGATAACAGAGCAGCTCCCTACCTGTCCGAGGACAGCGTGTGCGCCACACAGCTCCGAACCACATCCTGGGGGTGGGAACGAGCCAGCAAGGCCGTGGCCCTCAGTGCTGCTTTTCTGGCTCTTGGATGACAGACGTTGTCCAGCCAGATTAAGATACGTCCCACGACGTCTCCAACCTGGAAGAATGCCAGAAAGTTGAGGGATGGATTTATTAATGAGTGGCCTTCTCCCAGGTATCCCCTCCTGGCAGCCCTGCAAGCCACCTCTCACCTCGGTTGCCCATCTTGGCTCCTCCATAATCTGAAGAAAGAGGCTTGAGTACCTTAAAGCTCAGAAACACACACAAAAGACTTCCCCCAAACCTTACTGTGGGCACAGCCCAAACTCCCCTCCTGTCCCAGGGCCTTCCCTGCCTTAGCAAACTGCTCTCAGCCCTGCTCTCAAGGGCTTCCCTGCAGGAGCCTTTCCTCCATCTCTGCAACTTCCTGTTGATCTTTCTAGCACAATCAGTTCCTCCAGGCCCGTGCTTCTCAACCCAGTTTCCATTGTGGGCCCCATATGTGTTGTGTCGGGCACGTCCAATACCACCTGTTTGGCCCTGAGGATGTCCCAGGTAGAGAAGCGCTGCTCCAGACCCAGCTGGTTCCACTGATGTACCCCAGAGCCCATGCCAGAGATGGCAGGCAGGGCTAGTTGGACGGGGCTAGCCAGCTCCAGGCCCAGCCCTAAGGAGAACCTCTACACTGCGGGATTTTAAAACCTGCCGTAACCAATCTCAAAGCCGGCTCTCTAACCTCGGGCTCAGGCTATGGCACTGGCAACAGCAGTGCAGACATGGAGACTTGGGCTGGAGCCCAGGCTCTGAAGCCCCCTCCTCCCCAGGCTTCAGAGCTCCAGTTCCAGCCCAAGCCCAGAAGAGGCTGCGTTGCCGTTTGGCCCCACAGTGCCAGCCCTGGGAGCCCATGTCCATAGGGCCAGGCTTTCCGGCTCCTGCTGCAGAGTTTGCAGCACAGGGTAGACAGACCCGAAAGGGACAAGCCGCCCCCTAGGGCTCTTCCATGAGGAATTGGTCATTGCTCTTTCCTCTCTCAAACAAGGAGCAGGAGCTACAACCCGGGTGGCTGGATTCTGGTGCCCTGTTCTGCTAGCAGGAGTTAGAGCCCTGCACAAATCAATCTGCTGATTGAGGGGCCATTTGTTATCTTCCCGCTGGGACCTGCTGGAAACAGGGAACTCGGACAGAGACAGGGACGACTTGCAGAAAACCCCAGGAACAGGCAGGTTTGGGGCGGAAGCTCAGGCTGAGGAGTCTGTTCGTTTATTAGTTTCTGAGTTTCCAGGAAAGCCAAAGCCCAAGAAGGGAATAAGTCTGCACTTAGGCGCCATGGGCAGGCGGTATCTGGGGAAGGGCAGGAATGTCACCTATTTCCAGGCCGAAGGATTGAAGGCAACGTTTAAAGGACTGCAGGGAATGTGAACCCTGATTCCTTTCTCGATAACCCCACCTGCGCAGGCTTGGGCAACTCAAGGAGCTCTCTGGGCTTCAGTTTCCCCAGGTGTCAAACGGGTTGTATTCCTACCTCCCAGGAGGGCGGTGGAGCTTCATTAATCAGGGGGAATAATGACTCTGAGAGCCTCCTACCCAGGGGATGTAGAAATGAAGTCTGCCAGAAACCTCCCTAGGCCAGTCTAATTCATGGGGGAGGCACTCAGATCCTGTGGGGATGGGCAGCAGGATCAGAGCTTGGGAGAGACAGAGAGAAAAGTGCAAAGCCAAATTCCTCCTGATCCTTCAGCTGGAAAAACAAGGCCCCGCAGCATGTCTGAGGAAACCAGTGTGGAGGCCCATGGGCAGACTAGGTAAGTGCTGCGCTGCCAGGGCTGGGGCTATCGCTCCCCTTCAGTGGGGCTGGGCTGTCCTCAGGGACGTGTCAGAGCTCCAGCGGGCAGAGAACACGTCAAACAACTCACGCCGCGGATCCCCGTGGCCAAGCGATGAAGGGAAAGGGGCTCAGCCACCCTTCACAGCACCATGCCCGTGTGTCCCAGGAACGGTTTCCTAGGAGAGGAAATTCTCCCCTCCCCCTCTTCCCAGCATCCCCCTGCCCCACGGCGGGAGTCTCTTACTCTCTCCATCTTGTCTCCGTGTAGAGACACGATGGTCCTCAGCTCTTCCTCGGCGGCTTGAAATCGCTCCAGGGTGGGTGTCGTCAGACCCTTCACGGCTCTCATCAGCAGGGCTTGGAGCTGGGCTGAGGGAAGCTGCTCCCCGGGGGTCTGCAATGAAGAGGGACAGAGCCTGTCGGGACTGAGTATTTCCATCGCTCAGCTGCCCTGGAACAGTCTGTCCCGGCGGGAGGCTGGCAGCGCCCCGTGAGCGTGGAGACTCCGGCTGAGCCCTTTTCTTAACAAACCTCCACAGGTGCCGAGGGTTCCTCAGTCTTTCATACGCTTCCCCCTCCCCCCTGCCTGAGAAGAGATGGGAGCCTCTCAGCCGGTGCTGGGACCCCAAGGGCACCCCATTTCCTCCCTCTCTAGCCCCTCCCCCCAGGAAGCCCAGCTTTTGCTGAGAAAGCCTCAATGGCCTGCAAAGCCCAGTCAAGTTGCTTGTGGAGTGCAGCCGAGGGGTCACTGCAGAACCTGCCCCATGTCCCATCCCACCCCGAGCGCCTGAGCAGATTGGCTCAGCAACTCTAGCAGCCCACAGTGTCTGCGAGGAAAGGACTGAGAACAGGGCCCAAGCGGAAATGCCTCTTCCTTCCCCACCCTGCAGCGTGTGGTGCTGCCACAAAACAGGCAGGAATCGCCGGCAGGACAGAAAGTAGCTGTGACTGAAGGAGCAAGTCTGCCTGGCTGAGGAGAATCCCAAACCGTGGGCCTCTGGGGCCAGCCCCCCGTGGGTCAGAACTCACTGGGCACAATGTTACTGCAGGGGGGCTGGTTCCAGGGTCACCTAAAGCCAGGGCCTGGGGTGCTGAAGGCCTTTGCCCTGGTGTCTCAGGCACCTCCTGAGTGTTACTGCAGCTGGCCTGCGTGGCTGGATTAGCCCCGTCTGTCCTGGACGCCAGCAGCTGAGGATGCAGTAGAGCACACCAGAGCGACACACTTGCATAGATACTCCTGGCAGAGGGGATCCAACCTGGGATTTCTGGAGTTTAGTGCAGGAGCCTCTCCCGCAGCAGCTAAAACCCAACCGGCTATTAGCTAAGGCTCTAGAACAGACTCCTTTGATCTCTGTCTCTAAGTGGTCCTGGTGCCACTAGACGGGCCAGAACACCCCACCCAGCAGGTGTGTGGGTTACCCCTACAAGTGCAGGGAGGGGCCTGGTAGGATTTTCAGCAGTGCCTGTGTCCCATGGAGAGTGCATCAGAATCAGGCACCTGAGTCAGGCACTTCTGCAAATCCCACTAAGCACCTCTGAACTTCCTGAGGTGCCTGAACCCCTTTGTCAACCTGGGCCTCGTTCAAGCAACCCAGAGAAACTCGTAAAGACTGTCTGGAGTCGATCACACTTGAAGAGTGTTTCTTTTCAGCTCCCTGAGCAAGGGGCAGGTAGGTCTCCTGTCAGAGATCCCAGCTCCGGGAGATATTAATACACCCAGCAGGGGAGGCTTTCCAATAGCACAGTCACAAAGCGTCATTACCATGGTCATATGGGAGCTGCTTGGTAATGAGGGGGTGGGAGTGCGCTTTTCTTCCTGCTCTTCTGGGCTCCCTTTTTCCCACTTCCCCTGCGACTCCGACGCCTCCTTCTTCGTCCCTGGAGCAGAAAGAAACATTCGTAACATTTCCCTTTTCCATGTAGTATCCCTGGTTTACAGAGGATGGAAGTCGGGCCCAGAGCCCTGAAGTGAATTGCCCAGGATCAGACTGAAGGTTGTTGGCAGCTAAGCAGAGAACTCCGATCTCATGGATCTTTGCTGGGGGCTTTTACCACACGAGGCTTCCTCGGACCTAGGGGCCAGTTTCTTTGCCGTGGTGTATTCTACTCATCCCCTCCCCTTGCACACCTTCCCTGTCAGTGATGGGCAACAGGCCTCATTTGCATTTAACCCCCCAAGAAGTAATGGCTCAGCTCTGGTATGGTTCCCAGGTGTCACCTGCTGAGACCTCTGGAGCATTTTACTGATGAAATGGACCCGATCCAGGAGACAAGAAATGATTTCCTACAACATCCAGCCTCTCTGTTCTCCTTACAGCCCAGAGCAATGTTAGTACTCCCCACCCAACAGTGCCAGACCCCCAGAGGTGGGTGACCTGACACACTCAGCTCTCCCCACCTCAGCGATGGACCTCGTCCACCCTCGCCAAGAGGATCTGGCACTAAATGGATTCCAGAGTCTGAGGTACCCATCACTGTCCCGTGAGAAGGCCCTGATGTGTAAGGCTTGTAGGGTGACTGGTGTGAGTATTCCTCACATGCTCCTCGCTAACCATGTGGATTGAATCCTCACCTGTAGGATCCAGTTCAACTTTCCCTGTATCCTCCTGCAGCTTCACCTCCTCTGACTCCACCTGGTTCTCAGCTGCTATCTTCTTCCGGGACAAGTGCCTCCACCTTCTTTGTGAGGAAATTGTTCTCTCCTCATCCCTGTCTGCCATCGAGGTGTCAGATTGGCTACAGACACAGAGTCTTTTCATGCCTGACAGGATGGACCATGAACATTTCCTTCTCTGGGGCTTCTCTGGCAAGGCCTGTTCTTGCTGGCTAAAGTCAGAGCATGCCTCCATTGCTACAGGTTGGACAAGCACTTTGTGCACATGGATCTCCCTGTGCTCCCTAGAGGCGAGTCTTTGGAAAAAGGAACGAAGCCTGGAATAGAAAGAAGGAGGAAATGGGTTTTTTTCTGTCATTTTCTAAAGGAAGGGAATTAGTTTGCCCAGGATTCACAGCTCCAGGAGACCGGTCTTTTGAAGCCATCTGCTCCTCTAATAGCCAGGACTGGTTCATACAACCAAGAACATAAGCAACCCAAGACCGCCCATCCTGGGTCCAACCAAAGGTCCATCTAGCCCATTATCCTGTGTTCAGACAGTAGCCAGTGCCCCCAGAGGGAATGAACAATACACCTACATTAGACAATCATTACATGAGACAAAAGGTTTCTATTCCCAACGGGAAGGCAAGGAGTGCATTCGGGCAACTCCAGAGGAAATACTATTTATGGAGATATCAGTCTAAATTCTACACCAGTTTTGTTATCTTCCCTTTAGGTGATACCCTGGAAATTCACCCCCACTCGGTTGCTGAAAGATAAAACAGTGGAAATCTGCCTCCAGAGAAGGTGAGAGGCTGGCGCAGGAGGGAGCTGAAAGATGCCGACGTTCAAATCAAAATGGAACGTTGAGACCTGACTGTTGCAACCCTGGCCCCCACCAGTCCCTAGGACGTGGGTGGCCGACCTGAGCCTGAGAAGGAGCCAGTATTTACCAATGAACATTGCCAAAGAGCCACAGTAATATGTCAGCAGCCCCCATCCGCTACCGCCCCAGCCCCCGGCATCTCCCTCCCACCGGCAGCCCCCGCAATCAGCGCCTCCCCCTCCCTCCCCACTCCTCCCGCCCACCGCAATCAGCTGTTTAGCAGTGCGCAGGAGGCTGTGGTGGGGAGGGGGGAGGATCAAGGGCATGGCAGGCTCGGGGCTAGGGGCAGGGGTCTTGGCGGAAGGGGTGGGGTGGTGGCAGGAGCTGGGGCAGAGCCAGGGGTTGAGCAGTGAGCACCCCACAGCGTATTGGAACGTCAGCATCTGTAGCTCCAGCCTGGGAGTCAGTGCCTATGCAAGGAGCTGCATAGTAACCTCTGAAGAGCCACATGCGGCTCCGGAGCCACAGGTTGGCCACCCCTGGGCTAGGAGAAGGAGGCACCAACCTGTCATGTGCGGTCTAAGGAGCAGGAAAAGAATCTGGGAATTACCTTCTGTAAAAACTCATCTTCGTTCGAACACCTGTGGAAATAGCTGATTCAAGAAGTTGTTGAGAGATGGCTAGTCCGCGTCTATCAGCAGCTCGTTGGGTCACCAGCCGTTGTCAACCAAGCCAGTTGGCAGACTGAAGGCAGGGCAAGAATGCTGAAGCAGAACATTCTTTGCAGTTGGGATACGTGACATCACAATAAACTTAACCATAAACACCCCTGGACACCCACCCAGAGTGAGACACACACAGAAGAGTTTGTAACATTAACAACAGTGAGAGAGACACCCAAAATCTCTAGGAATTTTGATTTGGAGGAGGGGGATTATAGACTCCAATTGCACGGGTGCTCTGGGCATGAAGCAACCACAAGGAAAAATTAGTGGGTGCTTAGCACCCACTGGCAGCCAAGCTCTGCCCTGCCTGCAGTGCGTCTCGCATGCAAGTGGCCCCAGTGAGCAACTCCTCCTGCTCCCTCCCAGCACTTCCTGCCCACCACAAAACAGCTCTTTCATGGAATTCAGGATGCTCCAGGAGGGTCGGGGTGGAGGGGGAGATGGTATACTTGGGGGAGGAGATGGAGGAGAGGCGAGGTGGGGTGGGATAGAAGTGGGGCGAGGGTGGAACAGGGTTAGGAAGAGAGGGGGTAGAGGAAAGGGTTGATTTGGGGGTGCGGCGGGGCAGACCAGGGAAAAGGTGGGGCGGTGCTTTGGGGAAGAGGTGGAGTGGGGGAGGGGCCTGGGGCAGAGCGGAGTTGAGCACCACTGGCCAGAGGGGAAGTTGGTGCCTACTGAGGGGATGGACAAAGGACTGATAGACTCATAGAAGATGAGGGTTGGAAGGGACCTCAGGAGGTCATCCAGTCCAACCCCCTGCTCATGGCAGGACCAACACCAACTAAATCATCCCAGCCAAGGCTTTGTCAAGCCAGGCCTTAAAAACCTCTAAGGATGGAGATTCCACCACCTCCCTAGGGAACCCATTCCAGTGCTTCACCACCCTCCTAGTGAAATAGTGTTTCCTAATATCCAACCTAGACCTCCCCCACTGCAACTTGAGATCATAGCTCCTTGTTCTGTCATCTGCCACCACTGAGAACAGCCAAGCTCCATTCTCCTTAGAACCTCCCTTCAGGTAGTTGAAGGCTGCTATCAAATCCCGCCTCACTCTTCTCTTCTGTAAACTAAATAAGCCCAGTTCCCTCAGCCTCTCCTCATACATCATGTGCCTCAGCCCCCTAATCATTTTCCTTGCCCTCTGCTGGACTGTCTCCAATTTTTCCACATCCTTTCTGTACTGGGGGGCCCAAAACGGGACACAATACTCCAGATTTGGCCTCATCAGTGTTGAATAGAGGGGAAAAAATCACCTCCCTCGAGCTGCTGGCAATGCTTCTACTAATGCAGCCCAATATGCCGTTAGCCTTCTTGGCAACAAGGGCACACTGAGAAGCTTGATATGAGTTAGCATCCACTGTAATCCTCACGTCACTTTCTGCAGAACTGCCGCTTAGCCAGTCGGTCCCCAGCCTGTAGCGGTGCATGGGATTCTTCCGTCCTAAGTGCAGGACTCTGCACTTGTCCTTCTTGAACCTCATCAGATTTCTTTTGGCCCAATCCTGTAATTTCTGTAGGTCACTCTGGACCCTATCCCTACCCTCCAGCATATCTACCCCTCCCCACAGCTTAGGGTCATGTGCGAACTTGCTGAGGGTGCAATCCATCCCATCATCCAGATCATTTATGAAGATGTTGAATAAATCGGCCCCAGGACTGACCCAGCAGGGGAGGGGGTGGAGGAGAGGAGGCACACGGTGAGCAGCAGGGACCTCAGAGAGGGGGGTGCAGTGGAGGAGAGGGGGGACTCAGCCAGGCAGCAGTGGGCGATGGGGGATGGGAGAAGTGGGGAAGCAGATACAGGAAGAGATGGAGCACAGGCTGGGCACTGGGGCCCAGGCATCCGGGGCCTGGTTGTCAGTGGCTGTGCCAGGGGAGGCTTAGCTTCCCCCCCATTATACCCACCGCCTGTGCTTCCACTGAGGGATCTCTGGAGTCTCAATGTTCCCCGGAGCTCGCCTTCCCTGACAGGCCTGAGCAACCAGAGCTTGTCACTAGACCACGCACAGCCTCCCCGCGGGGAGCGTATGGGCCCAAACAGGCTGGAGACAAGTTATCGCAGAAATCACTGGGAACTCGGGGAGCATCTTCAGCTGAGCAGGGTGACACACCCCACAGGAGCTGAATTTCTGACTCAGGGCTGAGTAGTGCAGGGTGGATGCGCAGCACAGCTGTGAGGCTGTCTGCTGCGATCGATGCACCAGGGTCGATTTAGTGGGGGTCTAGTGAAGACCCACTAAATTGACAGCAGAGCGCTCTCCGGGCGACTCTGGGACTACACCGGGAACGACAGGAGTAAGGTAAGTCTCCCGTCGGCCCAGCACAGCGTAGACACAGCAGTAAGTCGACCTAAGCTATGTCGAATCCAGCTGTGTTAGTCATGTGGCTGGAGCAGCATCCGTTAGGACGACTTACTGCAGAAGGATGGACACAGCCTTAGGCCTGAGTCTCCACTGCAGCCTGGATGCTCAAACCCCGGCCTGGCAACACAAGTCACCAAGCCCAGGCCACACAGAGACAGGCTCAGTGTGCAGTGTGGACACCCCCTCAGACAAGCCCAGGATTGTCACATGAGGAAATCAGTCCTTTCGTTGGACTTGCTGGTAGAAGAGCCCAGTGATGGTGGAGCTCCCCGACCGTCAGTGACAAACGCAGCGCTCCAGCAACTGAGCTCTAGGGCTCGCTGCTGAAAGAAAAGCTTCACGAGTGACAAAGGGCAAAGGGAGGTGCTGGTCTTTGGCCAAGGGCAGGGAGCCCCACCCTCCAACAAGGACCATTTCCCTCGTTGTCTGTCTGTGCTGGGGCAGGAGCAATAACACGGCCTCCTGCTTTTGCTATTGCAGAGAGTCGGTTCTGACGGTCTCCTCAAACACAGGGTGCGGAACAGGCCTCAGAGCTGACTGGGTGTAAAGAAGAACTATGCAGCTAGACTGAGCCAGCTGGGAATTCAACTGTGCCCCTTTCCTGGAGGGATGGACAGACCTGTGAGGGGCTGGAACCAGAGCTACCAATGTTTAACTTGCACTCGTTCAGCATCTTTCCTCCGAGTGCCGTCACTGTAGGCTAAATACTCCAGCCCCGGGCTCCCAGCCAGCTCTGGGCCTGACAAGCTTTCCCTGGGATTGGATTGTGTACAGCAGGGGTGCAGGGAACCAGCAGGTGCATCTGACTCCTTGGTGAGGTTTTGCGTGCAAGGTGTGCTTGAGTCTTTGTGTGTTGGAAGCAATGAGTGTGGCACTTGCACTGAACCGACAGTGTCTGTGTCCTTTCCAGCTAGCTGCACAGGGGTTTGATGTTGCTGCTTTCAATCCTCCTGCTCTGCCGGGATAAGGAACAATTCAGGCCGTTACTGAACTGAAGGAGGGAGATGATTTTCTGACAGGGAGGGATGGCTCCTCTTAAAGGTGTTTGGCAGGCAGCCTCCTTCCCAGGTCTGTCCCGACAACACCCAGTTGAAAAGGGACCTTCCCCAGCCCTCCTCAGCCTGGTGAAAACGAGCGAGTGAGTGAGCGTGGGGGAGAGCGAGCGACGGAGTGAGCGGGCCGGGACCTTGTCGAAGGGGCGGGATGAGGGGTTCAGTTTTGTTGGGTCAGAAAGTTGGCAACCCCAGATCCAGGCTGGCCAGGGGCAGGACATCATCTTTGAGGGGAGGGGTGGGTGTGGCAGTGACATCACAAAGGCCTTTTGCAGGAACTCGGCCTATTGGGCAAAGGTGGTGGGGAGGGGGTGACCTCACAGAGAGACCCCGACATCAGCCGGGCAGGACAGAGGTGCAGGGCCAGGCCAGTCTCTGAGACCCCCTCCCCGGCTTTGCTGCCACAAGTCTCCTTCGCGAGGTCTCTCCTCGAGGGCTGAGAGAGAATTAGGATTCACGGCTGTGAGCATGAGGAGGAACCTCTGTGGAGTTTTCTCCTTTCCTACCACTGACTGTGCCGAAAACAAACTTCCCTTTGACAAGGTAAGAGGCTGAGAGAGGTTTGAACCTGTTCAGTCTGATCCACCTGGCGCAGGCAGCATTCTAGGCCCAGGAAACACTGGCTTCAGGTGGCAGAATTTGATTTTCCTACCTAGGGTTTGATGGTTGGAATCCCTGGGGACATGGGGGTTTGTCCTTTTTGGTTTCCCTTTTCCTCTTTCCTCCCTCCTTTCTCCTCTTCTCTTGCTTTTTTCCCCCCTTTCCCCTGCTTCCCTCCCTCTACCAAGGAGGGGTGTGTGGAGTGCGGGCAGGGGAGGGGGTTGCTCTCATTGCGGGAGGGCCTCACCAAGAGGTGGGGCTGGATCTGTGAGTGATCCCCTCTGGTGGTGGCCTGGGCCGTCCTTTGGGACATCTGGTGAGACCCCTCAGCCTCCCACCCCTCAGAGGGGCTCAGGGCTGGAGCAAAGGGTTGGGGTGCAGGGGTGTGAGGGCTCCGGCTAGGGATGCAGGCTCTGGGTTGGGGCTGGGAATGAGGGGTTTGGGGTGCAGGTTGCCCCAGGGAGAGAGGACTCCCCCACAGCAGATCAGGGCCAGGTGAGAGGGCACCTGTCTCCTGGCCACAGCAGCTCCGGTGGGGCTGGGCTAGGTAAGGTAATAATTGGAGATATACCAATCTCCTAGAACTGGAAGGGACCTCGAAAGGTCATCGAGTCCAGCCCCCTGCCTTCACTAGCAGGACCCATTTTAGCCCCAGACCCCTAAGTGACCTCCTCAAGGATTGAACTCACAGCCCTGGGTTTAGCAGGCCAATGCTCAAACCACTGAGCTATCCCTCGGGTTGGGGCAAGGGGAGGGAACAGGATTTATTTTTCCTAAGTCAAAAGCGGGAAGGGAAGAAGTTATGCTTCAGTGTTTACCTCATAAACTTGAGTCCTGTCTAATCTGCAAGACGCTCTGGGAAGAAGACACCATGTCATGTGGTGACATCTCAAGAGCAGAGGGTGTGAGAACTGCAGCAACGGAGATGGCAGGGGGGTTAGAATCAGATTGTTTCAAATGCTGCATCTGTCGACTGACATTTAACAACAACGCTTAGCTAACACAATGGAGAAAGGAATTCTCTGCTAAAGATTCAACCTGCCCCTTTGGCCAACTCCACCCCTTCCCTGACTGGAGTGTGCTCAGAACACCCCCCCACCACACACCCGCCACAAGCCCACAGCTGGGCACCCAGCACAAAGCAAGGGAGGGGGTTGCTTGGCTTGTTTTACTTTTTACTTTGCAAAAGGATTTTTAAAAAGCATTTTCTGCCCCTGTTCCCCATGGTGAGGAAGCGGATGGTTGTGGGGAAGGGGATCTGCGAGTGGTGGAGTCAGGAACTTGGGGCGAGGCAGAGGGAGGGGAGTGTGTGAGGGGGGAAGGGGCAGTCGGGGTGAAGGGAGGCTAAAAGGGGTCAGGTCAGGCAGCTGGGTGCGGGGTTTGGGGGGAGGCTGAAGAAGGCAGTTGGATGTAGGGGGGAGACTGAAAGGGCAGCTGGGGAGGAGCCTGGGGGGCAGGGGAAAGTTGAGGGGGCCAATGAGGGGAAGGGGACCGGGGCAGTTGTGGGAGGCAGAAGGGGGTGATGGGGGGAGTTGGGGGAGGTTGAAGGAGGCCGGGGCAGGGAGGCAGTTGGGGGGCTGCTCGTCCCCACGGGAGGGGAGGAGGAAGAGGAGCTGCCCTTCTTTCACAAGCTGTTTCCTGTTAGAACTTGCAACTTCACTGTTCCTGAGCAGGATCCTGTGATCAAAAGGGAACTAGAGAGATTTGTGGTCCTGCTTTCAGCGGGGGGGTAGGCTAGATGATCTCCTGAGGTCTCTTCCAACCCTCATTTTCTAGGATTCTGTGTTTCTATGGAGGACAGGTCCATCAATGGCTATTGGCCAGGGTGGGCAAGGATGGTGTTCCTGGGATTTTCTAGCTGCCAAAAACCAGGTCCTGTGACGCTCAGCACTGCCCCCCCTCAGTCCCGTCACGGGGTGTAGCCAGTCAGGTCTCTGCAGAGCCCAGCTGAGCAATGCCTGATTGACATGGGTGTGCACAGGACAAGAGACAGAGCACAGGCTGGAAAGTGACACATCACAGCAAAGCCCAAACGCTCCTCCTAGGGGCACGATATTCCCTGTGGGAGCTGGGGACACACGCTGTGATGGGATCTTCTGTGCCCCCTGAACCCTCTCCAGCCTGGGCTGTCTCCCACAATGCCCTGCTAGCGACCAGCAGCAACCCCTCCAGGCACTGTTATCCCGCAGCACAATGGCATGTGGAGCGGCTTGATTGCATGGATGCTCCCGGAGCCACTTGTGAATCCCACAGTGAGGTGCCCGCCAGATCCCCCCAGCTCCCAGCACTGCGCCTCAGGAATATGCTGTGGGGATTAGTAATTGGTTCCCCACTTCCCCACTGGAAAGTGGAGCTACACCAGCCTTTGATAACTGGGCAATTTACCAGTCACTTGGTAAAGTTAAACAGGACAACAAGTTTATTGGCTACAAAACGTAGATTTTAATTGGTATTAAGTGAGAGGCAAAAAGTCCGAGTTAGTTACCACAGAACTAAAACATGAGCCCGCGGTCTGAACTCTCATCCCTGATAGACCGGGCGACAACCAGACTAAGCAGTTTGTCTCCCTCTCCTGGATTTTTCAGTCCGTAGCATCCAGATTTCTCCCTTGAAATCTGGGCCAGTCCCCTCAGCTGGAGGCTCAAGTCTTCAGTCTCCTTGTTGCTGGCAGTGGAGGTGGGTGAAGGAGAAGGGCCAAGCCTGGGCCCTGGGTTTGGTTTTGGTTTTGATACCCTCCATCCATGTGCTTGGGAAGCACCATTCCAGGCATGTCGGGGGGGAGGGGGGCATTGCTGAATCTCCCAGCGAGGCTGAGCAGTTCCCTTGCTGTGGCCTCATGCAGGTGACTCATTGAATGGTGGCTTCCTTGCTGGACAATGGCTGGTGATAGGTTGTTTCACACCCCGCCCGGGTGCTGGTTACCCTCCTTGGTGTTACCGCTGGGGAAGCTCATATTTGGCTGATTCCACAACTTACAGCATGTTTCCATGAAAACCAGCCAATCCTTGTAATTTCACATGCACTGATGATACACACAGCTAGGCAGAGAGAACAATGACTTTTGGCAGCTCCTAACCTTTCCCCTGATACCTTACATGGCATGGTTTACACGGAGCATCACAATTCTATACAAGATGAGGAATATGGGGGTTACAGGGCACTTACAGTAGTAGGATTTTATGTTTGCATTTTGCATAATGAAGGATAAGGGATATGTGACGGTGCTGCCCGTGGGAGCCAACTGAGGTCACTCAATTAGGGTGAACTGCAACCAAAATGGGGCAGACAAACCCCAAATGCTGGTGGATATTCCAATACTTAAGTTTACCAAGCCAGCACAGAACAGCTTCTGTAGTACCTCACTGGTTACTCAGAAGTTTAAACAATGCAATTCCCTTAAGGTACCCAGTCTCAGGCCTCTATCCAGACACACATGTCAGATATGATGATGATTACTGAAAGTCTTATCTCATCATATAAAAGAAAAGGTTCTCCTGATCCCAAAGGACTAAGCCCCAGACCCAGGTCTAATGATAACTTAGATCTTACCCAGAATACATGCTTATAGCCAATTCTTATTAACTAAACTAAAATTTATTAAAAAAGAAAAGAGAGAGAGTGTTAGTTAAAAGATCAATATACATACAGACAAACTCAATTCTTGAGGTTCAGATACATAGCAGAGATGAGCTTGTAGTTGCCAAAAGTCCTTTTAGATATAGTCCATAGTCCAATGTCCATATTCAGGGTGACTCCAGTCAGTGGCTTAAGGTTTCCCCCTCTTGAAACCCAACGCAGCTCTGAGATGAAGAAGGATCATGTCCCAGGGTTCTTATACATTTCCAGCAGCCTTTTGGCCTAAGAAAACAATAGGCTTAACTCTCCTTCTCCCAACCATCCTGGCAATTAGCACAGAGTAATTTAACCATTAAACCCTTCAGATACAGGTTACCACAGCCTCCAAAGAGACACAGAGACAATCATACTATTTCACTCAAGTATCTTCCTAAATGTTACTTTTTGATCTTTGAATCAAAGCTATAGCAATAGACAAGACTTGTTTGCTTACATCACAAGACTTGAGCAAACATCTCCCCTTCTACCTCTAACAATGCAGGCCGCATTTCAAAGCTCTGTTCATTTCCAGATCTTCCTAAGCAGTCTCTAAGTTCAGCCATGGGTCGGGTCAGTCTGTGAGTTAATTAACTCTTTCTGGCCCTGTCACCTTTCAGTGAGATATTATATCACACTCATAATGTCACAGGATAATAATGTATTAAATGTATTGAAGTCTGATATGATTTGACTATATTCTGCCAGCCACCCTTTCTGAAAGCAGGAAGGAAGAGCCTCTGGCCCTCCCAGACCCGCCCTATTGTGCTTCTTTCCCCATGAATAGTGGGGCTGTGGTGGGGGCAGCAGGCACTGAGTGGGGGGCACTGACCTAATGGACATGCTAATTCATCCCCGTCCCTCCAGCTGTCACAGGGGCAGGAGCAGTGTCTTAGCCTCTCTGCATTAATTCTCACTCACACACAGCATCTCTGTGCACCTCCCTTCCTGGGACTGGCTCCAGGTGTGGGGAGGGCTTTGGGGGTTCAGACACAGGCAGGGGTTTAACACCAGAGCTGTGTGTGCCTCAGCAAGTCCCCCAGAGCCCACAGACCCTGAACACTCCTGGTAATGCTGTGAGAACTTCCCGTTCCCTCCAGTCTTCGGCCTGTGCCACGGGGACTCAGTGACCACGTTCCCATCTGTTCATATCCCACAACTCCCCAGCAAACCCTGGGCTCAGGTTAAACTCAAGACGCCCCCTTTGTGACAAATACTGCCCCAGTCCTCAGGGCACTGTGCTCATACCTGATTTCACCCTCTGAGCAGGATTTCCCATTCCCAAACCTGCCCTGATCACCCAGCTGGAAGCAGGGGAAGAGCTGTGGGTCCTGGCTCCAGCATTTTTGCCACCCCAAGCAGTGGGTGGGGGGGGGAAGCCGTGATCGGTGGCACTTCTGTGGCAGCTCTACCACCACCGCTGGAGTCAGTGACACTGACACAGAAACTATCTGGCAAATGAAGGGGAAATCTGAAAATCCCCCAAATGTGCTATAAGCCCCCTTCAGTGATTGCGTTGTTTTCCCTCTTTGCTACTCCCCTTTGTGTCCTTTCTACCCTCCCAGGCACTGACTCCTGCCTGGGTTCCCTCTCTCTCCCCCAGCAGGTGAGGAGTGTGACGGTGCTGCCCGTGGGAGCCAGCTGAGGTCACTCAATCAGGGTGAACTGCAACCAAAATGGGGCAGACAAACCCCAAACGCTGGTGGTTATTCCAATACTTAGATTTACCAACCAGCACAAAACGGCTTCTACAGTACCTCACTGGTCACTTAGAAGTCCAAACCACGCAGTTCTCTTAAAGTGCCCAGCCTCAGGCCTCCGTCCAGACACACCTGTCAGATATGATGATGATTCCTGAGAATCTTACTTCATCATATAAAAGAAAAGGTTCTTCCAATCCCAAAGGATCAGCCACATACCGAGGTCCAATTATAACTTAGATCTTACCCAAAATACACGCTATAGCCTATTCTTATTAACTAAGCTAAAATTTATTTAAAAAAGAAAAGAGAGAGAGTGTTGGTTAAAAGATTAATCTACAGAGAGACTTGAATTCAATTCTTGAGGTTCAGATACACAGCAGAGAAGAGCTTGTAGTTGCCAAAAGTCCTTTTAGAAATAGTCCAGAGGTTATAGTCCAATTTCCATATTCAGGGTGGCTCCAGTCAATGACTGGGGATCTCAATCCTTATGGCTTAAGGTTTCCCCCTCTTGAAACCCAAAGCAGATCTGAGATGAAGAAGGACCGTGTCCCAGGCTTCTTATACATTTCCAGCAGCCTTTCGGCCTGAGAAAACAATAGGCTTAACTCCTTCTCCCAAATATCCTGGCAATTAGCACAGAGTAATTTATCCATTAAACAGTTCAGATACAGGTTAGCACAACCTTCAAAGAGACACATAGACAATCATACTATTTCTCTCAAGTATCATCATAAATGTTAATATTCCCTTTTTGATCTTTGAATTAAAACTATAGCAATAGACAAGACTTGTTTGCTGCCATCACAAGACCTGAGCAAACATCTCCCCTTCTACCTCTAACAATGCAGACTTGCATTTCAAAGCTCTAGTCATTTACATATCTTCTTAACCCCTCCTCAAGGTTCACCCATGGGTCAGGTCAGTCTATGAGTTAATTAACTCTTTCTGGCCCTGTCATCTTTCAATGAGATATTATATCACAGTCATAACGTCACAAGGAGACAATGAGTGAGAACGAGGAGGGGAATCCACAGCAGGAAGGTCCTGAGGAAGTGGAACTGCGGGGGAGGTTTCTGAGAGGAGCTGAAGGGAATTTTTCCCAGTGCTGGGAATGGAGAAGAGCCTGGAGTCATCGGCACAGGTCAGAGAGGAAGCTGGGAAACAGCCCATGGAAGAAAGTGGATGACTCCATTGAATGTGGGAGAGGAGGCAATGGTGCCCAGGAAACCACAGCCCAGCAGACAAATCACAAAGAAAAGAAACCCTAGAAATGCTTGGAGTGTGGGAAAAGTTTCAGTCGGCAGTCTGGCCTTTTTAAAGCATGGGAGAATCCACACAGGAGAGAGACCTTATGAATGCGTAAATGGTAGGAAAACCTTCAGTCAGCTCTCAGGCCTTATTTGCCACAGGAGAATCCACACAGGTGAGAGGCCATATAAGTGCCTTTATTGTGGGGAAAAGTTTCAGTGCAGCATCAGCCCTTATTGTACATCAGAGAATCCACACAGGAGAGAAACCCTCTAAATGCTTGGACTGCGGGAAAAGTTTTAGTTATAGCTCTGGCCTTCTTAGCCATGGGAAAATCCACACTGGAGAGCGACCATATAAATACTTGGACTGTAGGAAAAGTTTCAGTCAGCGCTCAAGCCTACTTAAGCATAAGAGAATCCACATGGGAGAGAAACTCTTGAAATGTTTGGACTGTGGGAAAAGTTTCAGTGAGAGCAAGCCTCACTAAGCATGGGGGAATCCACACAGGAGAGCAACCCTATCAATGCCTTGAGTGAGGGAAAAGCTTCAATCAGCACTCAGGCCTTATTTGCCACAGGAGAATCCACACAGGAAGGAAACCCCATAAATACTTGGACTGTGGGAACAGTTTCAGTCAGCGCTCAAGCCTCATTAATCATGGGAGAATCCACACAAGAGAGAAACCCCATAAATGCTTGGATGAAGGGAAAAGCTTCAGTCCCAGATCATAACTTTGTAAACATCAAAATTTCATTTGATGATCAAACCTTGCTTGACACCAGACAGTCCACACAAGAGAGAACCCATAAATGCTTGGATTGTGGGAAAAGCTTCAATAAATGCAGGAAAAGATTCAGTCTGAGCTCACACATTATTCCCCATCAGGTAATTCAGAGGAGGAGGAGCTTGAATGTGGAGGAAGCTTCATTTGGTGCTCACATGGCATCAAGCCTCAGCAGATCCACGCAGGGAAGAGCCTCTCAGATGTCCTTAGCGTGGAAAATGCTTCCGTTGGAGCTAACACCACACTAACATAAGAACATAAGAAAGGCCGTACCGGGTCAGACCAAAGGTCCATCTAGCCCAGTATCTGTCTACCGACAGTGGCCAATGCCAGGTGCCCCTGAGGGAGTGAATCTAACAGGCAATGATCAAGTGATCTCTCTCCTGCCATCCATCTCCATCCTCTGACGAACAGAGGCTAGGGACACCATTCTTACCCATCCTGGCTAATAGCCATTTATGGACTTAGCCACCATGAATTTATCCAGTCCCCTTTTAAACATTGTTATAGTCCTAGCCTTCACAACCTCCTCAGGTAAGGAGTTCCACAAGTTGACTGTGCGCTGCGTGAAGAAGAACTTCCTTTTATTTGTTTTAAACCTGCTGCCTATTAATTTCATTTGGTGACCCCTAGTTCTTGTATTATGGGAATAAGTAAATAACTTTTCCTTATCCACTTTCTCAACATCACTCATGATTTTATATACCTCTATCATGTCCCCCCTTAGTCTTCTCTTTTCCAAACTGAAGAGTCCTAGCCTCTTTAATCTTTCCTCATATGGGACCCTCTCTAAACCCCTAATCATTTTAGTTGCTCTTTTCTGAACCTTTTCTAGTGCTAGAATATCTTTTTGGAGGTGAGGAGACCACATCTGTACACAGTATTCGAGATGTGGGCGTACCATGGATTTATATAAGGGCAATAATATATTCTCAGTCTTATTCTCTATCCCCTTTTTAATGATTCCTAACATCCTGTTTGCTTTTTTGACCGCCTCTGCACACTGCGTGGACATCTTCAGAGAACTATCCACGATAACTCCCAGATCTTTTTCCTGACTCGTTGTAGCTAAATTAGCCCCCATCATGTTGTATGTATAGTTGGGGTTATTTTTTCCAATGTGCATTACTTTACATTTATCCACATTAAATTTCATTTGCCATTTTGTTGCCCAATCACTTAGTTTTGTGAGATCTTTTTGAAGTTCTTCACAATCTGCTTTGGTCTTAACTATCTTGAGTAGTTTAGTATCATCTGCAAACTTTGCCACCTCACTGTTTACCCCTTTCTCCAGATCATTTATGAATAAATTGAATAGGATTGGTCCTAGGACTGACCCTTGGGGAACACCACTAGTTACCCCTCTCCATTCTGAGAATTTACCATTAATTCCTACCCTTTGTTTCCTGTCCTTTAACCAGTTCTCAATCCATGAAAGGACCTTTCCTTTTATCCCATGACAGCTTAATTTACGTAAGAGCCTTTGGTGAGGGACCTTGTCAAAGGCTTTCAGGAAATCCAAGTACACTATGTCCACCGGATCCCCCTTGTCCACATGTTTGTTGACCCCTTCAAAGAACTCTAATAGATTAGTAAGACACGATTTCCCTTTACAGAAACCATGTTGACTATTGCTCAAGAGTTTATGTTTTTCTATGTGTCTGACAATTTTATTCTTTACTATTGTTTCAACTAATTTGCCCGGTACCGACGTTAGACTTACCGGTCTGTAATTGCCGGGATCACCCCTAGAGCCCTTTTTAAATATTGGCGTTACATTAGCTAACTTCCAGTCATTGGGTACCAAAGCCGATTTAAAGGACAGGTTACAAATCTTAGTTAATAGTTCCGCAACTTCACATTTGAGTTCTTTCAGAACTCTTGGGTGAATGCCATCTGGTCCCGGTGACTTGTTAATGTTGAGTTTATCAATTAATTCCAAAACCTCCTCTAGTGACACTTCAATCTGTGACAGTTCCTCAGATTTGTCACCTACAAAAGCCAGCTCAGGTTTGGGAATCTCCCTAATATCCTCAGCCACTAGACATCAGAGACTCCTCCACATAGGAGGGAAATTCTCTCAGTGCCCTGACTAGGGCTGGCCATAGTAAAACGTCCATTTCCTAATTCCCACGCCCAGCAGGGGCATTTGGTTCCCAAGTATCCAGTTGTCCATGTCTGGGAGCAGGTTCCAGCAGCAGCTCACCCGGAGCTGATCAGTGACCCTCTGGTTTTGCTTGGTTCAGCAAAGGCCAGGCAGAGGAGAAGTCCTGGTCAGCCCCTCCTCCCTGCCACAGCCCTGGCTGCTGAACTGCTGGGCCTTCCTACCAACCTGCTGGGGGAAGGGAGAGAGAACCTGCTTTTGACACTACACCCCGGATCCCTCATGATGATGCATTTAGTACAAGATGGGTCATGTCAGACGTTATTGGAAAAGTTCTGATTTGCTGAATATAAGACTCCTGTCTGTATGCATGTATCAGTTTGGTAGCTGAAGTTATGAATATTGACTCTGTATCTTTATTCCAAATGTATTTACACCTGGTGACAGCCACTAGGAAAGATGCTTCCAGTGTAGACAGCTGGTTGGGAAGGGCCAGCAGGGGAGACAATAGGCCTTAGGAGAATCTTATCCCCGACCTGGTGAGCCTGCTGGAGAATGCTCCAGGCAGCCTCTGAGCAATGGGCTCGGCAAGGTGGGCAAGGGCATGTGACCGGACCACATGACACTGAGCTCCATTTTGGGTACCCGTGTTTCTCCACAAACTGGGCTGGGAACCAAGTTTGGAAGAACGAGTATCGGCCACATGGAACAGCTCTCTAAGGCAGGGAGTGACATCATCGGTTGTTGGATACGCTCCCATTGCTGAACACCTGAGAGAAGCTCCGAAAGAAAATGACTTGGCGCGGGGGTGGGGAGCCCAAGCTGGAAAGCAAGTGCAGCTTGTGCCTTCAGCGTCTGCAAGCCTGCTTGTGCCATCAGTCAGGGTGAGCACTTGCTAAATCAGACCCAATCTTCCTAGTCTTTTAGGCTTTGTTTGCAGTTTTGTGTATTTACTAGGTAATCTGCTTTGAGCTGTTTGGTATCACTTCACTTCTGGTTTCTGTAGTTAGTAATCTTGGTTCATGTTTTAATCTGAACCCGTGTGCTTTGGAGTCAAGTGTCTGGGGAAATCTGCAGCCGGAACCTGGGACGGGAGGAGAAGGGGACAGACGGACAAACGTGCACAGAATGTTTCTGACCCTTCCCCCAGTCACCAGGTCAGTCTGTGCAGAGTCAGGTGATAATGGTGATGTCACCAGTCCTTGATATGTCCTTCATGGTGTAACCGTGGTGGCTTTGTGGGACACAACTGAGGGTGCCAAATTCAGGCCGAACTGCTGAGAAGTAGGGCAGATGCCCCGAGGCTGGTGGCTAATCCTCCCTGGGATTTACCAAACCAGCAACAAAAGCAACTTCTGCTTCACCCCACTGGCTAACAAGAAGTCATCAAAGCAGTTTCCCCAGGCAGTCCAGTTTCTATATCACCACCAAAACCACTGGGTTCAGAGACGAGTGATTCTTTACAACCAGTCTCATCTGAAAAACAGTTCTTCTGATCCCAAAGCTCAAACCGCACACCCAGGTCAATGTAGAACTTAGATCTTATCCCAGAATCATGCTGAGGCCAGTCCTTTAGTGTCGAAAAGCTAAAGGTTTGTTCACAATAAAAAATATGAGAGCTTAAATTGGTTAAAGGAATCAAATACATACAATAATTGCCATGTGTGTGTGTCTGTGTGTGTGTGTGTGTGTGTGTGTCTGTGTGTGTGTGTCCATCCCCATTACCCCAGCCCTTTCTGCCTCTGTCCACCCACTGCCTCTGTGCTCTCTCCTTTTGTAGCAGGTCTTGGCTCCCTTACTGGTTGCAGCTGTGGGAGCCAGCATCTGTTATAGGGGCCGACGTCCTTTCTGGCCTGGGGGTGCTCGGTCCCCACCCCTCCCCCTAAGGCCCTGCCCACAGCCCTGCCTCCACTGCATCCCTTCCCCCAAGCTCCTGGCCCATTCCACCCCCTTCCCCAAGTCCTTTCTCCCACCCTGCCTTTATTTGCCCCTGCTCTACCCCCACCCCTATTCCACTCCCTTCCCCAAATTCCTGCCCCGCCTCTTCCCTGCCTCCTCTCCCAAGTGCGCCGCATCCCCCCTCCTCCACCTCCCTCCCAGAGCATCCTAAGTGCTGCAACACCAGGCCTGGAGCTCCAGCTGTGGTGAGAGTGGCGCGCATGCCAGGGATGTGGCTGGTTAGACGGGCTGCCCTACAGCTGGGTGCAATGTGGCATAGATTTAATGCATTTTGCTCTGGGGGATTCATACATTCTTGCAGCTGGATGGTGTGAGCTGAAATGATTTTCTTTAAGGGGAAGGCTGGCGCTGCTCCCGTTGGCTGGAGAATCCATGGCTGGCCCAGCTTTGTAGCCGTCAGTCACACTCCTTCGTTCTGCGGCTGGTCCATGTGGCTGGGCAGTGCAGCCAGGAGTCTATTGCAGCAGAGTGGCTCTGAGCTGAGATTCAACAGTGAATCTGGGGAGTGGCCGTCTGGGATCAGCCCAGGAGCTGCAGCTGCGATGGGAAAGGTGTGCTGGGCAGAGATGCTGCTGGGGAAGCAGCTGGTCACTTCCGGAGCAATCGGATGCAGTATTGTCAGAGAGCTTGACTCAGACAGTGATGAGATCCATTATCACGAGTGTGTAAGGCAAGCTGGTTCCACAGCCGTAAACTTCCTTCTAAGCAGTCAGTCTCCCTGCTGTGTGGCTGCCCGAGGCTGGCAGCACTGGGGGATGGGCTCAGGAAGAGGATCTCACTGCTGCTGGGCTTTGCTGGTGAACATATTGCCTGAGAATTGGAGTCATCAGTCAGACACACGGGACAGGCAGTTACTTTTGGCCAACAGAAGTGGCGCCTGGCAGCTGTGAGGTGGATGCTGGAGAGATGAATCCCTCAGCCCGTGTCCCTTGCAACTGACTGTGCCAAGAGACAATTCCCAGACTGCTGAGCGGAGCAGCGGGCTGGGGGAGTGGGGACGCGCTCCGATGCCAAGGACAAAACCCATGGGCTGGGGTGCAGTGAACAAGCCAGAAGCCGTGAGTACAAATCGTCTCCCTGCTCCTGAGGCTGTTTGTGTCTGCAGGGGGAGCTTGGGGGGAAGGGGTGGCCCAGGGGCAGCAAGAAAGGGGCAGTGAAGGGGGTGGGACACACAGACAGGACAATATGTGTGTGTGAGAGAGACATAGATGGGACAGTGTGTGTGAGAGAGGTTGTGACACAGACAGGACAGTGTGTGTGACTGACACAGAGAGGACAATGTGTGTGTGTGTGTGTGAGAGAGAGAGAGAGAGGCTGGGAGCTGGGGCGCTCTCAGACACAGCGCACTGTCTCTTTAAGAAAGGCCCCCAGTCACACACTCCCCATTCAGAGTAGAATGGAGCAGCTCCGCCTCCGAGTTCTCCGGAGCCAGGTTGTGTCCCCTCCCCTGCTCTGCAGAGATGGGGACAGGGCAGGGGACACCCTGACATCAGCACCCCCTGATATTTGGGGCTTTTCCTTATATAGATGCCTATTACCCCCCCCCCACTGATTTTTCACACTTGCTGTCTGGTGCCCCCACCCCCTGCTCTGCACATCTAGCGGGAGAGTCCCAGCCAGGAGCGGCGGGATGGAGAAACATTGGCGGGGGGCACCTGCCACCTCTGCAGCTAGGAGGCATGTGAATCTCTCCTGTGCGGCAGGGCCCCGCCAGGCCCTGTGACATCGCCCAGGCCCCTGGGAAATTGCCCCTTTGCTCCCCCGTCGGCAGGCCTGACCCCAGCTGGGACTCACCTCCCAGGTGCTGTTGAGACCCTCCGTTGAACTAGGAGATTCTCAATGCAAGCAGGGGCTGAGTGAGCTCTCCCCGAGTCCTAGTGCTGAGCTGGGAACAGGACTTCAGGAGCCGACCTCCTCTGCATGGACACACCCACCCTACCTCGGTGCTCAGCACGAGGGGGCTGCTTTGCCCAAATGGCCACTTTTGGCTGGTGCTGGCTAACAAGTCACTTTGTTATCGGGGGCAGGGCACTAAAGGGCTGTTATCCTGGCTGTAGGACTCAAGGGCAGCAGACGGTGCTTTGCATCGCCCGGCTGAGGGACTCACCCTCAACTGAACCGCACTCCGTGTGGTGACTTCCCAATTTCCCTGCTAGATGTAATTCATGCTTAGGCCCTTCCCTCCCGTTAGCCTTAGACCCCTCTTGACCTTAATCTGGCCCTGCCTGCGAAACGCAGAGAGCTGCCTGGACATGCTCTCAGGCCCCCACCTTTAGCTGTGCTGCCTCGATTCCCATCGCAGCCAGTAGTAGCTGAAATCATCTAGGATCCTGGTTAGAGGGTTGGATCCAGGTGCAGATGCAGCAGCTCCACTGGTTAGAGGAGCGGCCAGAGCAGAGAGAGAACCCCAGAGTGGGGACACCCTAGCCTCTGTTCTAAGTGACCACAACAAGTTTAGAGGTTGAACCCCCAGACACCCTGGGCCCAGCCTTACCAGGGTTACGAGGACTTTGCAACACACAGAGTAGAAGGAGAGTCCTTGAGGTCAGGGAGGCCTCTGGGTAAAGGGAGTGGGAGTGAGGACTCACATCCTAGCTGGCCCATTCCACTGGGGGTGTGTATAAGCCAGAAAAATGTGCCACAATATAGGGACCATGCCCCCCTTTACACTTGGACCCTTTGCTTCTCCCTCTCTCTCCTCTGCTGTCTCTGCTCCCCTTGGCTTTCCCAGCACCTGGCCCCACAGTGCTTGTGGTCAGCTGGAGACGGGGCTTCCTGGGCCTGCTCCTCTCTCCTGATTCCAAAGGACTTGGCAGGAGAAAGGGGTTTTTCCAGGAAATTGCCACCGCTTCTGGGAATCTGTGTGGTTCTGGAAACCATTGAGCTCGTGGCGCACGAGGCAGTGGAAGGGGTGAGTGGCCAGACAAGGGCTCAGACCATAGACTCGCAGAGTAGGAGCCTGGTGTGCTACAGGCTGAGCTAGCCAGGCTTGTTGAAAGCCTTTACACCTCCCCCACAAGGGCAAGGAGGCAGGAAGGCAAAAGAGAGACCAAAAAAATAAGTCCCCAGTTCCCTTCCTCTTTTTCTCCAAGGCCCCTGCCTACCAGCAGGATTCCTTTTCCTCGACCTCCCTCCTGTGCCACGGGGCCACTAAATCGCACCTGTACAGCCTGCTGCACCCCAATCCCCCATGCTTAAGCCTCCCTGACAAAGTCCTGCACCTTTGCCATTCCTGACGTGCCAGAGAAATGGGCAGCTGCCCGGCTAACGTGCAGAGCAGTTTCCCTCTTCCAAGTGTGCGCCTGTCCCGCCGCTTGAGGGGGCTTGCTAAATAGCACCTTTGGAGCCTGTGTGTTTCTCTGCTTCCCGCCAGCTGGGGAAAAGCCTCTTGGGGTAAAATCTCCTGCCCCACTGCCAAAATGAGCAACCTTGGAGCGGGAACGGTAAGAGGCCCCAGCCGCGGGGCAGGGCCTGCTTTCCTACCATCTTCTGCTGTTGGCCACAGAGCATCAGCAGCTGCCCCCATGCTGGTCTGCGGGTGCCTTTCAGTGGGTGTCTGGTGTGCCAGGGAGCAGGCTGGCTGGTGTCTTTGTGGCTGTCTGCAGCCCACACGCGGGCATGGTCCTCCCCTCCTCTTGCCCCACCCTCGTTCGCTCTGTGGCTTTTAAGCTTCCCTTGGAGCTGTCAGCACCAGCTGCCTCTGCTCGAGGGGCCCAGAGGAGGAAGTTGTGCTGGGCTCCAGCCTGGGGCTCTTCCTCCCTCCTGCCTGTCCCTGGCTATCAAGCCTGGGCCTGGCCCTCCTTTCGTTACGCGCCCTGTGAGCAAGAGCCAAAGCGCGGCAGCAAGTGCAAGGGCCAAACCCGTGGGCATCAGGTGAAGCTGCGAGAATTGCAGCCCTCAGGTCACCCCACAGGACGGCAGCATCTCTAGCCAGGGTGTCAAGTTCTAGGGCCCGGCCCATTGCGGCCATTGCGTCAAGCCGGCCAGACCGAGGCCTGGCTCCAGTGGGAGCAACTCACCGGCAGGAGGGGAAAGAGTTGCTCTTGCACAACTCCAGAGAAAGAAGCAGAGATTCCAGGGCTTGGCCACAAGCCAACAGGGCACCAGGTGGTCCCACGGAGAGTTGAACTGAGCTGGTAGGAGTCAGACTCCTGCATGAGCCCATCACACCATGGGAGGGTGGGGAGGAGCTGTGAGCCCGGCGGGTGTGTCCGGTGCAGGGCATTTGGAGTCTGGGGGCTGCTGCACAAACCAGCTGCCGGGGGGGGCGGTGGGTGCCTGGGCTGCTGCTGCTGCCCCCAGCTGGGTCTGTATGGGGAGAGATCTGCATTAGCCCCCTTTGTGCCCAGCTCTGCGGGGCGGGGAGGGTTCGGACTCTTTGCGGTGGCTGGAGCCAGCCCCTGAGCCAGAGCCTGCCGGTGAGGGGAGAGACCTGGGGGAAAGGGCTGGGGCTGAGCAGGAAAGTGAGTCTGGAGCTTCAGCTCTCACAGCCCCAGATCTGCCGCTGAGGCCAAAGCAGAGGGTTCTTTTGGGTCAGTTCTTGGGTAACCTGCATTGAGCTGTGCGCTCATTGCTTACAATCACTTCAAGCCTCTTTGCTTAGTTAATAACTGTGTGTTCTATTTCCCCCTAAAACCCTGTGTTTTGCTAGATGTGCTTGGGGCACCTGCTCAGGACCAGAGACTGGTGCATGATCCTCTCCACTTGGAGGGAGGGGCAGACTGGGGAATAAACTGATACCATCAGGCTTTTGGCCAGGGCAAGACGCTGCAGCACCAGGGACCTAGGCTGGGGAGCTGGGGAGAAGCTTCCTAGTCCCTGCAGCTGGGTGTGTCCCTGCCTGTGCAAAGGTTTGTGTGAGTGCAGGGCCGGGAGCGATCCGCATCTTCTCCCAGCAGCTGTGTGAGAGGGAACCCAGGCTGGGGAGAAAGACGGCTCAGTGGTACCCCAGCTCCAGGTTGCACCCCGGGGGTCCCCTCACTATAACAAATAAAGTAGTGCATCTCTCCCCAAACTAGTTCTAGAAGCACAAAAAACACCATGGAGACCAGGCCTTTACATGTTAGGGACCATCAGAGTTAAGGTGACGTGTACAAACTTTGTGCAGTGCTGTTGTGCATGCCTGTTATGATACAGACTCACAAGTGTGGCATTGGGGTGAATTCCCTGCCCCCCACAGCATCAATTTCCTCCAGACTACCAAGGGAAGTGGTGCTTTCTCCATCCCTTGAGGAGGTGCCTTTCTGGAGTCTGCTTTGGTCCAAAACTCACTACTGCACCATACAGGAGGCCTGTGATGTGCAGAGGGGTCAGATGAGATGCTCTAACCGTCTCTTCTGGCCTTAGTCTCCAAATCTCTGCAAAACTGAGTGTGGCACATTGAGAGCCTCTGAGGTTTCCATGTGCTGCCTGCTTGATCCCCAGCACTAACCCTGAGTGCGTGGGGGTGTCACAGGGAAAGCAGCTCAAACATGCAAAGGGGCTGGCCAGGCGCAGGACATTAGCCCTGCAGGGCAGGGGTGGGTGTGGCGGTGACATCACAAGGGCCTTTTGCAGCACCTCAGCTGATTGGTCAAAGGAGGTTGGGAGGCGGTGATCTCACAGAGTCCATGACAACGGCCAGGTAGGACAGGCTGCAGGGCTGGGGCCATCTCCGAGACCCCCGGGGCTTTGCTGCGGAGAGTCTCCTTCTGTAGGTCTCTCCCTGAGGACTGAGAGAGGATTCTGGGTCAGGCCTGTGATCATGAGGAGGAGCCTCCTTGGAGTTTTCCCCTTTCCCACGGCTAATTGAGCGAGAAGACAGACGTCCCTGTGGAGCAGGTAAGAGCCCCAGAGACGTTTGGTACCTGGGCAGCCTGACCACCTGTTGCTGGCCAAATTCAAGGCGTGGAAAACACTAGGTTAAGGTGGGAGAATTTTTTTACCACCTAGGCCTTTGTCCATTAGAGTCAGGGGGACATTGGGGTTCATCATTTTTGGTTTCCCTTTTTCCTACTTCCCTCCCTCCACTGGCGAGGAGGGGGCTGCTCTTTAGCCCTCGTGGAGGGAGGCCATCCCAAAGAGATGGGACAGGAAGACTGCTCTGAGAGCGATCCTCACTGGTGACCTGAGCCATCCGTGGGCCATCTGGGGAACCCTCAGCCTCCGCCAGAGTCTCAATGCTGATTGACGGAGCAGGGGATCTAGTGAAGGGAGGAGACTCAGGACTTTGTTGTTCTCTTTTAAGGCCCAGCAAATAAGCCAGAACCAATCATCTGCTTGGTGAATTGTTCTCCTTCCTTCTCGCCATTGGCTGTCTCTGAGCCGTTCCTGGTTCTCTCGGATGGTCTAGTGCTTCTACAACACGTGCTGAATAATCTGTGTGAATGGTGGTTGGTCTGTAGTTCATTCGAGGTCACTTTGTTCTGATCATTCAGTGCGTGAAACTCCAGACTGATGGTTAGTTTGACAGTCAGGACTCCCGGGTCCTGTTCCCAACTCTGTGCCAACAGGCTCTGGGATGTAAGACAAGGCCCTTCGCCTTTCTCAGCCTTCGTTTCTTCCTCTGTCGGTTAGGGATAACAAGCCTCTCACACCTGCCTCCTGGTGGGGGAAGGCTGGGGAGCTGTGGGGACCTGACTGAGAGGTCACTAGTAGCAGTGTAGCACAGGAGGTGTCCTATCGGGTTGAGTCATTGCAGATTATGATGTAGTGCAGCAGACCCCTGTTTTCCCAACCTTGCATTATGCAGCTTTCCATGTTAACCGAACCACCAGTGCACACAGGTGCCGCAGCCGGCGATTTGTCCTGTGGCCACTAGATGGCGCTGCAGCCTCGCACTGTCCCGTTCCCCTGGGTATCTGAATGTTTGATAGGGTGACCTGGCCCCACCCGGCCCCGGTTAGATGCGGTCAGTGGGGTCTGCTGTGTAAGTGCTGAAAGAGTCAATTTGACTGGTATTTTATTATCTTTAAATCATTAAGGGGAGCAACTACGTACCCTGACTGAAGCATCATATCTCGTTTCTAAATCAAAGTGTCTCCTCTTTGTGTGCGAAGAGACAGTTTAAGGGGACGCCACAAACGGGAGATGCTTTTGGTTTGGAAAACAAAACATTTTTGCAAAGAATTTTCATCCAAATTGATTCATGATTCCACAAACCAAACTTGTTTAATGTTCATGGGATTTTCTAACAGAAAACTGTCGATGAAAATCCGCCCTCCCCACCTCCAATTGCTGGGCTCTGTCCCTCCCCCAGGGGGCTTGTTGTCTGCTGATGACAGCGAGAGTGAGAGCTGTTGGCTTTTCTCTCTAGCTCTGCCATTGCTTTGCCATGTGACTTGGGGTAGGTCATTTCCTCTCTCTGTACCTCAGCATCCCCATCTGTGCAATGGGACGAGAGACACGTCTGTAATGCCTGGCAGAAGTGAGGCTGGGAGAGAGAACGGGCATTAAAGCACTTTGGGGAGGAGAAAGGGTTGTATCGTGGTGTTGAGCACCAAGGCATTCTGACATTTGTGAAAATGTCTCATCTAGAGAAACAAGAAATGGTCGGGGACAAAGCCTGTGAGAGGATGTGACTCAGAGAAGCCAGGGTATGTGTTTGGGGTCTCACCAGTGCTTCCCACCTGTGAGTGCTTCCCTGTCATCGTAGCTTGGCCTGGGAACAGGAGAAACAGCAAACCAGATGGCGGAGTGAGTGAGTGGGATGAAGTGACAGTGCCACAGGGCAGTGAGGATGAGGTAACAAGCCTCTGCTGCCCAACATAGACCAGAAGGGAAGGGATTTCCCCTACAGTCCTCACCTGCCCTGGCTCTGAGCAGGATTAGCGGCCTAAAACCCAGAACTGCCAGAAGCCGTCCAGACCACAGCTGAGACCTGTGGCACTCTCAGCTCTATCGAAATTGTAATAAACTATTCAGCTGTAAAGACCCGGGGACTAGAACCTGGGTTGGCCAATATTCCTGCAGTGCCAGCTGCACCAGGGAGCACTGGGAAGAGTAGGCACTACAGGAAGTACCACCCAGGAGACCCAGAGTGACAGTACCCTGCAGGCCTCTGATTGGCCAAGTGCCCCTACATAGCCCCAGGGGTTGCCTCAAGAAGTTGTCTGGGCAACCACCTGCTACTTTGCTGGACTTTGCCTTGTTTCCTGATCCCTGATGCCGATTCCTGCCTCTTGGCTCTAACCTGGTACTGCCTCTGGTCTCTGAGTCTGACCCCAACTCTTGTTCATGGAGCCTGGCCTTGTGATTTCTCTAACTCTGGCCCAATGATCCCCATCCCTGGCAGGCAGACCTCAGCCCAGCTGTGACCACTAGGCGCGACTGCCTATACCCTGGTCCCTTACACCTGGGCAGGGATGGTCTCTCACTACTGTTGTGTCCAGCTCCCAGCACAATGGGGCCCCATCTTGGCTGGGCATTTAGATGCTCCCATATAACAGGACATATTAGGGAAAAGAAGCCAGTGCAGGCAAAGCTTTAAATGAGGTATGAATGGCCACTGATCACTGGGTGGGGAAGTATCCCCATCTCCCAGCCACACATATCCCAGGTGAGGGGTCTCTGGGGATATTCCTACAAGCAGAGCAGTCCCTGACCCCAGTGATTTCACGATTCAGTGGCCCACCCTCATTGCCTCCAGCCTTGGTGCAAGTGGCAGGACTGAATTGTGACCACATCTTTGTGCCCCCTGGGATCTGAACCATTTAAACCACACTCAGGTTATGTCTACACCCAGCTGGGAGTGAGCTTCCCAGTGCTGGCAGACAGAAGTGTTAGCTCGCCTTGAGCTCGGATGCTAAGAATAGCAGTATAACGGGGAGTCCAGGGGGTAGCTCGGGCTTCCTGCCTGAGAACAAGCCTGCCTGGACTCCTGGGGTATGTACCCGGGAGCTGGCTTGAGCTGCCACCTGTGCTAGCCCAGCTCCACTGCTAGTTTTAGTGCAAGACCTCGAGCTCAGCTAGCACAGGTGGGTCTCTCTACCCCACTGGGAGCTCAGGCCCAGCCGCCTGTTACCAGGCAGGAGGTACCCAAGACCCTGTGGCAGGAAGCAGAAGGTGATTTAAACACAGTCCCTGAGTGCATCACTCAGGCTCTCTGGGCTGGGACCCACAGGAGAGGGTGAGCCTGGGTCCCCCTACCGCCCAGGGATGGACGTGGGTAGAGACAGCTGAGCTCCCTGACCAGGGGTGGCAACAAGAGTAGGAACACTGGACTTTGCCTTTGTGTTCCTGCTGTAACTTCCCTTGTTTTTTTCAATGGGGCAAAAATAAAGTAAGAAACCTGTGAAGTGGGAGCAGTGGAAAAGGGGTTATGTAACCTGGCACAGACTCACCCAGCAGCACCTCCTGCTGGTCATCTCAGGGAATTAGTGTCCAGCCTCCCGAGCCCCCCCTGTCAGCCAGTGTCACGCTACCACTGGCCCCCATGTCCCTCCTAGACCCCGGGTGACCCTTTCAGTGGGTGCTGCCCCCTGGCAGTACCCCCAGTTTCTCCAGGTCTCCCCACTCAGGGGAACTCCCACCCACTACCCCCACCTCACCTCAGTTGTAGGCTACTGCCAGTCACCAACTCACCCTCACGCACTGGGGCAGACTGCATTGTAAGCCACTCATCATAGGCAAGGTTGGGTCTGGACCTGCTGCCTCAGCCTACCCATGGGCTGCCCTCTGCAACCCCAGTACCCAGGTGGCTTTAGACTAGGCCACAGCCTGAGGTTTTCCCAGGGCTGGTGCAACCATTTAGGCGACCTAGGCAGTCACTTAGGGAGCTAGAATTTGGGGGGGGGCACCATTTTTTTCATCAGCGACTGTGGTGGCCGGATCTTCGGCCACCCTAGTCGCTGCCGGCATGTAGGCAGAGGGAGCTGGGACAGGGGAGCGCGGGGAGGGCCGCCTGCAGCAATTAAGGGGGGGGAGCACGCAGGGGAACTCCCTGTCCCAGCTCACCCCTGCCCCACCTCCTCCCCAAGCATGCCGTGGCTCCTTCACTTCTCCCACCTCCCAGGCTTGCGGTGCCAATCAGCTTAGGTACCACAAGCCTGGGAGGCGGGAGAAGTGAAGCAGTGACGGCGTGCTCAGGGTGCTCGTGCGTGGAGCAGGGGTGAGCTGGGGCGGGGAGGTGCCTCAGGGCAGAGGGTGGGGAGCTGCCACAGGGGGGCACCTCAGGGCGGAGGGGGGAGCTGCCACCAGGGGGGGCACCTCAGGGCAGAGGTGTGGGGCGCAAGGTGGAAGTTTTGCCTAGGGCACGAAACATCCTTGCACCGGCCCTGGGCTTTCCAGGCCAGAGCTCCCCAGCTCCCTTGGCCTTCCCCAGCCCTACTCCCCCCAGGCACCTGCTCAGCTCCCTAGCAGCCAGGCCCTTCTCCCTCTACAGACAGAGAGATTATATCTGTGCCCATCCCTCAAAGCCTTTTTATAGGGGCCGGCTGTGGGCTGTTCGAGGCATGGCTGCCAGCTGTGCCTACTTCCCCAATCAGCCTGGGAGCTGCTTGCCCCAGCCCCAGCCCTCTGCTGGGCTCTTCTAAGCTCCTCGGGGCAGGAGTGGGTGACCACCCTGCTACAGGTTAGAAGAGCCCTGAGTCAAAGGCCCAAATCCCTGGGACACTTGAGCTGGCAGCACTTTGCTTGAGGCCAGACTCCTTTCAGACCCGAAAGTGAAGAGACACAAGTCAGTCAGCTGGAGGACTGGAGCTACAGACAAAGGGCTTGTCTACACTGGCAAGTTACTGCGCTGCAACTTTCTCACTCAGGGGGGTTAAAAAACACACCACTGTCACCCCCAAGCTCAGCAAGTTACAGTGCTGCAAAGCCATGACTGTGCTTTGAACTTTTAAGTGTAGACATAGTTAAAGACTGACAGATATAAGTTCCATCCCTGAACCAGCTAAGGGAAACTGAGGCAGAGACAATTGCAGTTCTGCTGCTGCTGCATGCCAGGGTTGCTACAGCGCTAAGGTCCCTCAGTTATAGGTGCCTGTTGATACAGATGAAATTAATGGGAGTTAGGCATGGAGGCACATTTGAAAGTCTCACTAGTTGTCTATCTGCATCTTTAGGTGCCTACATATTTTTAAATTTGTGGCCTTAAATGACATGATCGTTCGATTCATTCTGCCAGTTCAAAAACATTTTGTGTTTGTTTTTGTGATACTTATTCAACTGGAACACACTGGAAAAAACAGATCTTTTCCTCCCAGATTTAGCCCCTCCATCTCCAACGAGAAACCTTCTCATGTAGCCGCAGAAGCAGCAGGGAAGACCAGGCTCCCCTGCCCGGATGCTGCTGGAGGAAAACACACAAACGTCAGAACGGTTCTTTTTTTCAGGATGGAAAATCTTCAGCATCTTGTCAGGTCTCCCCTGTGCCCCGAGAGACCCCACAAAGGTGCTCAGCCCCCCAGTTATTCTCCCCTCTTCGGATCAGCTTCAGGAATGGCCAGTTTAAAAATTATTGGACATGAGTCAGCATATGTTTGCCATTTTCTCTCATTCTCGCAGTTGGAAATAAAATCACCTCAGGTTTTGTCACTTTTCTCAAATATTGAAAAGAAAATTATCTCCAGTTTGGCCCTTTTTTGTCTGTGATTATCAAATATGGAGATAAAATCCTTTCACATTTCCCTTTTCTCTCACATTATTGAACATTTCTCTGTCACCCCCCTCCCCCATCAGGTTCTGCCCCGTTTCCCCCCTAACTCTCAGATATCGCCAAATGAAACTGTCCAGCCCCAGGCCCCCCTGTCCCAGTTGCCGCCCCCCTCTCCGCCCAGCCCAGCTCCCCCCTCCCCCGACCAACTGCCAGTCACCTGCCCCTCCCCTGCTGCTGCCCCCACAACTGCCATGCAAAGCCCAGCTCCCCCCTCCCCCGACCAACTGCCAGTCACCTGCCCCTCCCCTGCTGCTGCCCCCCCGAACTGCCATGCAAAGCCCAGCTGTCCCCTCCCCCGACCAACTGCCAGTCACCTGCCCCTCCCCTGCTGCTGCCCACACAACTGCCATGCAAAGCCCAGCTCCCCCCTCCCCCGACCAACTGCCAGTCACCTGCCCCTCCCCTGCTGCTGCTCCCCCGAACTTCCATGCAAAGCCCAGCTCCCCCCTCCCCCGACCAACTGCCAGTCACCTGCCCCTCCCCTGCTGCTGCCCCCCCGAACTGCCATGCAAAGCCCAGCTCCCCCCTCCCCCGACCAACTGCCAGTCACCTGCCCCTCCCCTGCTGCTGCCCCCCCAACTGCCATGCAAAGCCCAGCTGCCCCCTCCCCCGACCAACTGCCAGTCACCTGCCCCTCCCCTGCTGCTGCCCCCCCGAACTGCCATGCAAAGCCCAGCTGCCCCCTCCCCCGACCAACTGCCAGTCACCTGCCCCTCCCCTGCTGCTGCCCCCACAACTGCCATGCAAAGCCCAGCTGCCCCCTCCCCCGACCAACGGCCAGTCACCTGCCCCTCCCCTGCTGCTGCCCCCCCGAACTGCCATGCAAAGCCCAGCTCCCCCTCCCCAGACCAACTGCCCGTCACCTGCCCCTCCCCTGCTGCTGCCCCCCGAACTGCCATGCAAAGCCCAGCTGCCCCCTCCCCCGACCAACTGCCAGTCACCTGCCCCTCCCCTGCTGCTGCCCCCACAACTGCCATGCAAAGCCCAGCTCCCCCCTCCCCCGACCAACTGCCAGTCACCTGCCCCTCCCCTGCTAGTGCCCCCCCAACTGCCATGCAAAGCCCAGCTCCCCCCTCCCCCGACCAACTGCCAGTCACCTGCCCCTCCCCTGCTGCTGCCCCCCCGAACTGCCATGCAAAGCCCAGCTCCCCCCTCCCCCGACCAACTGCCAGTCACCTGCCCCTCCCCTGCTGTTGCCCCCCCAACTGCCATGCAAAGCCCAGCTGCCCCCTCCCCCGACCAACTGCCAGTCACCTGCCCCTCCCCTGCTGCTGCCCCCCCGAACTGCCATGCAAAGCCCAGCTCCCCCCTCCCCCGACCAACTGCCAGTCACCTGCCCCTCCCCTGCTGCTGCTCCCCCAACTGCCATGCAAAGCCCAGCTCCCCCCTCCCCCGACCAACTGCCAGTCACCTGCCCCTCCCCTGCTGCTGCCCCCCCGAACTGCCATGCAAAGCCCAGCTCCCCCCACCCCCGACCAACTGCCAGTCACCTGCCCCTCCCCCGCTGCTGCCCCCACAACTGCCATGCAAAGCCCAGCTCCCCCCTCCCCCGACCAACTGCCAGTCACCTGCCCCTCCCCTGCTGCTGCCCCCCCAACTGCCATGCAAAGCCCAGCTCCATGTATCCCGGGCCCCTGGCCAGTACGGACTGCAGGCGGCTGAAGGACCGTCGGTGACAGGCTGGAGGCTGAGCGGCTGGGGCCAGCTGAGCGTCCGTGGGGCCGTCCCTCCCTTCCCCATGCTGGGCCAGGCCCTGAGGGAACCAGCTCCAGGGAGCTTCCCAGCTGAGGCCTGGGAACAGGGAGAAAACAGCCGCTTGGTGTGGGGAGCTGGAGGGTCCCTGGTCTCTGGCTGGCGCCGCCCCCTCTCCTCCCTGGTAGCTGTCACCCGTGGAAGGGGATGGCTCCTCTCTGGCACCTGGGCTCTGGGCTCAGGAACCCCCCAGAGCTCCCTGCTCGTGGGACAGCTGCTGCTTCAGCGCCCTCCCTCCAGCCTCCCTGCTTCGGGGGGGGGGTGTCGCCTGGCAGGGGGGCAGCAACGGCCTGGACGCAAACTTCATCCCTGGCCGGGCCCCAGTAAGCGTCACAGCCCCCCTTATGGTCAGGGGTTACAGCCCCCCCACCCTGGTAACGCGGCATCACCCCGGGCTCCCTGCTGCCCACGTCAATGGTAGGGCCTGGGGACCCAGCACGTCCCAGGTAGTGACTGAGTGTGGATGGAAAGTTCCCTTGGATTTCACCCTTTTCTCTCTGATAACCCATCATTGACCAACCCCCCCCACCCCGATTTCCCCCATTTCCCATTGAATGCCCAAATTAGATGTAAAACACCCTTCAGCTCAGCCCCGTCTCTCTCGTTACTGGCGACTGATATAAAATCTCCTCCAATTGTGTCATGTTCTGTCTAACTCTCAAATACTGATGGAAAATCCTCTGCTGCTCTGGGCTCCCCAGTCCCTGTCTGCTGCCAGGTCTTGTTCTGGAGGGAAACTGCTGCCCCGAGTCATTACCCCAGTGCGGGGGAGGAGAGCTAAACCCCCAAAGGACCAACTTTCGCCTCAGTTCTGAGCATCAGATTGTTTCCCCCTGTACATCTCATTCATGACTGAACACAGGTCAAATCTCCGGGTTTGCTCTTTCCCACGTCATTACCAGTTACTGACAGAAACTCCTCTCCTGTTGGGATTTTTCCCTCACATGTTTTAAGTGCAGCAACTTCTCCTTTTTTGGAGGGAAGCTGTTGCCCTGCGTCATTCTCCATGTCAGGGTGTTGCAGGGGGACGGGGTCAACCCCCCCAGTGACCAACTTTCCCCTCACGTCTCTGATTCAAATTGTTTCTCCCGTTACACCCAATAAAACCGACATGTTGCTGAAGAATGTGACTCGCCCCATAGTTAATGAACATCAGAGCCAGGAGCCTCCCCCTGGCTGCTAAGGCAGAGCTGGCCAGTCCCTGACAAGCTGTTTCACTGCCCCATATGGGGTTAAGAAGGGGGGGGGTTAAGGGGCCCACCCCCACCCCAAGGGGCTGCTCTCTGCTTCACTGCCCCTGTTCGCCTGGGCAGGACCCAGAGTGGCCACAGACTCCTGCCCCGGCCCCTCACATTCCCTCCCCTCTGTCACCACAAGCTCAGGACAAATGGCCCCGGGGGGTGGGGGGTCGTTTCCCCCAGTGCTCAGACAAAACCCCGGCAGGGTGGGAACGTGGGGGCTGTTCTGTGCCAGCGACGGGGCACGGCTGGGTCACTGGAGGGGAAGGGACGAGCCACGTCCCCACTGAGACTGCCCGGTCCCAGTTTGCCCAGTCCCAGCTGCTGACCCTCCTCCACTGCTGCCCCCCCAACTGCCATGGGACCTTCTGGCTCCATCCCCCTCCCTGCCCCTGTTCATGCAGTGTCCCTGTCCCCCATGGCTCCCTGCTGCCCGTGTCAAAGGCAGGGCCAGGGGAATCAGCACTTTCCAGTTATTTAATTAATTTTGATTTGATTTCCCCTCAGATTTTGCCTTTTACTGTCTGATTGTTGAATATTGATGCTCCTTCCCCAAGAGATCTTGCCTCACTTCTCTCCTGTTATCAAATATTCAGACTTTGCTCCATTTTCTTCCTAATGATGACAGATTGCGGTGAAATCCCTTTGGGTCCCCCCCAGTCATTAGAACAACAGCAACTCCTCCCTGTTTTGGAGGGACACAACTGCCCGGGCCTTAGATTTTACATTTCTGCATCTAATTATTAAATATTAACATAAAACCTCCTCAGATTTTGCCATTGACATGGACAGTGGGGAGTGCTGGGCAATGGCATGTTAAGAGGGGGCAGGAACAGGGATAGAGTTAGAAGGTCCCTTGTTCAGCTGGGGGGGAGCAGTAGGGGAGGGGCAGGTGATTCACAGTTGGTGCTTGAGAGACCTGCGTTGGGTTCATTATTTGATAATTTGGGGGAAATGGGGCACAGTCTGCAGAAGATTTTATATCAGTATTTAATGAGCAGTTGGGAGTTTAACCTGGTCAGTCAAGGTCTGGCCAACTGCCCCGTTAGCAGCCGGGTGTTGCTGCTCCCCCATGTTCTGTTCTGTTCAGTCTGTAACCCTTCTGCCAGTTGAAGTGGGCAGCGAGAAGGGCAGGTTCAACACCTAGGGGGTTCCTTTTCAACAATGCAACCAGAACCGGCTCGAGCCCCCACCCAGGAACCTGGGGAAATTTCACTGTAACGCCTGGGTGCCTCTAAGAGGCAATTCTTCCCCTCTCGCAAGCACAGAGTCCGAGGTAGAGTTTCTTTAATAAAAGTAACCTAGCAGTAATCTGAGAAAACAGTCAAGCGGTATCCATAGACATAAAAGCACGAGCAAAACACCCTTCCCAGTGTACGCTGGGCAGTGTCTTTTGCTTCAGGTTCTGGAGTCCAACTCCAAAGTTCCTGTAGTATACCCCACCCTTAACATCCCACCTCATAGTTGTTGTCCCTGGTCAGTGCAGACCCACAGTTCAGAAGTGCACCTGTTGAGTGGCTAGGCAGCAGTTCTGCAGAAAAGGACCTAGGGTTACAGTGGATGAGAAGTTGGATATGAGTCTACAGTGTTGCCAAGAAGGCTAATGGCATTTTGGGCTGTCTAAATAGGAGCATTGCCAGCAGATCGAGGGATGTGATCATTCCCCTCTATTCAGCATTACCTGTAACCAGTTTCTGAATATATTAGGCTTAGACTTGAGTGTTTTGGCTTTATTTTGCTTTTGTGGCTTACTTTGTTCTGTCTGTTATTACTTGAAACCACTTAAATCCTACTTTTTATACTAAATAAAATCACTTTTGTTTATTAATAAACCCAGAGTATGCGATTAATACCTGGGGTGGGGGGGAGGGGGCAAACAGCTGTTCATCTCTCTCTATCAGTGTTATGGAGGGTGAACAATTTACAAATATACCCTGTATAAGCATTATACAGAGTAAAACAGATTTATTTGAGGTTTGGATCCCATTGGGAGCTGGGTGTCTGGGATGCTGAAGACAGGTAACTTGCTGAGCTGTTTTCAGTGAAGCCTACAGCTTTGGGGGTGTGGACCAGACCCTGGGTCTGTGTTGGGCAGGCTAGCATGTCTGGTCACAAGATGGGGTTCTGGGGGGCCCAGGCTGGCAGGGAAAATGGGCTCGGAGGTAATTTCAGCACATCAGGTGACAGTCCCAAGGGGATCTCTGTGACCCAACCCATCACAGATCCCTTTGAACTTCTTCAAAGTCTTCTCTAGGGCCGAGTAACCTACATAATTTTGTGTCATCTGCCAATATACATCTCACTGTTCAGCCCAGGTTCCAAAGAGTTGATAAGCATCTGCTGTACATACCATAGCAGGATGAAGAGGTCTTCTGTGTTGGTCCTGGTTCCCTAGTCGAATGCAGAACCTGACACGAGATTTCCAAGTTTCTGCAACCATTTGTAATGTCTATTGAGGATGTACCTTCTGGTCCTGTCAGATTTCAAAGGCACTTCTTGAAAAGCTGAAACAAAGAGGAAACGGGTTGGAAGCCCCATGGTGCTGATGTAACTGGTGCCTAGGAAACCTCCCCTTCAGATGGCCATTGCCACATGCTATTAGCTACCCAAGAGTCTGGGGGCACAGAAACAACAACTCAGCTACTCCCAAAATAGCCCTGGAGAGAGAGGAGCCTCCATTTTTGCATAAGTTCCCTCTCCGCCGGCATACACATGCACACCCATACACACAGACAGTTGGGGGCACTTGTTCTTTTGGTGGAATAGGAAATTGACAGCAGCAGAGGTGTTAAACCCTCAGACATTTAGGCTGAGATCCACAAAGGGATTTAGGCTCCTAATGTCTATTGAAATCCTTTGTGGCCCTGTGCCTTCATTCCTTAAGAGTTCACAGGGAAAAGTGTTTCCCATGTGCACTCATGGGTTTTCCTATGAGCTGATAACCAATCTCGGAGTGAAGTTCCTTGGCCTGCAAAGACGCCATTACAGGGAGGGCAGGTGATGAATCTTTCCCTACAGAGGGTAATCGTCATCATCATCATCACCACCACCACCCTTAATAATAACAACAGACCTTTTCAATTCTGTCAGGCCTTCCTTTAGAGACATTCCTGACCTTTATGACAACAGTCTCCCCACACAGCTCTATTCTAGGAGCTAGAGATGGAATTCCCCTGCTCCCGTACACATATTGTGGCACCTCGATGAAAGCTCGCGTGACCATCCTTCTTCCTTAAACTCTGTCCTTAGACAGAGAGGGACACATTCAAACTGTTTTCAGGCCCTGTGCTGAACCTCTGTACTTCCCACAGAGGCACTAACACACAGAGGTATTTCCTTACCTTCATACAGGCGGGAGATGCCATTTTCATTCACTGTTTCAGACAACAAATCGCAGTAATGGTGGATAGTCTTTCCTAGGCCTGCTCTAAAATACAAGGTTAGGTCAAATTTAGCCACGTTAGGTCGATTTTATAAGTAATGTGTCTACACAACCAACCCCATTCCAACCACCTAAAGGACTCTTAAAATCAACCACTGTACTCCTCCCTGATGAGGGAAGTAGCGCAAAAATCAAGCTTCCTGGGTTGAATCTGCAGTACTGTAGATTCAGTACTGTGCAATTTGATGGTATTGGCCTCCAGGAGCTATCCCAGAGTGCTCCAGTGTGACTGTTCTGGAGAGCACTTTCAACTCTGATGCACTAGACAGGTACACAGGAAAAGCACCAAAAACTTTTGAATTTCATTTCCTGTTTGGTCAGCATGGCGAGCTCAGCAGAACAGGTGACCATGCAGTCCCAGAATCACAAACGAGCTCCAGTGTGGAGCAAACGGGAGACACTGGATCTGATTGTTGTATGGGGAGAAGAATCTGTGCAGGCAGAACTCTGATCAAGCAGAAGAAATGTTGATATATATGCCAAAATCACACAGGGCATGGTGGAAAGAGTCCACACCAGGGGGACACAGCAGTTCCATGTGAAAATTTAGGAGCTCAGGCAAGCCTACAAAAAGACAAAGGAGGCAAATGGTCACTCCGGGTCAGAGCCACAGACATGCCGCTTCTATGATCAGCTGCATGCCATTCTGGGGGGGACCTTACCTCTACCCACCACTGTTTGTGGACACCTGCAAGGTGGCAGCCTCGTGCGACATGGAAGAGGATTTTGTGGATGAGGAAGAGGAGGAGGAGGAGAATGCGCAGCAGGCAAGTGGAGAATCCATTCTCCGCAGCAGCCAGAACCTTTTCCTCACCCTGGAGCCAATACCCTCCCAGGGCGAATTGTTCCCGGACCCTGAAGGCGGAGAAGGCACCACCTAACTACACTACAGTGATTAAAAGCAACTGTATTTAATGTTTGATTTGCCCTGAACAATTGGGATGCATTCACAGCCAGTAAAGCTATTGGAAAAGTCTTTTAACATGTCTGGGGATGGAGCGTAAATCCTCCAGGAATATCTCCACGAAGCTCTCCTGGAGGTACTCTGAAAGCCTTTGCAGAAGGTTTCTGGGGAGGACTGCCTTATTTCGTCCTCCACGGTAGGTCACTTTACCACATCAAGCCAGTAGCAAGTAGTCTGGAATCATTGCAGCACAAAGCATGGCAGAGAATGGTCCTGGGTTTTGGTCACATTCATGCAACATTCAGTCTTTATCTTTCTGTGTCAGCCTCAGGAGAGTGATATCATTCATGGTGACCTGGTTGAAATAGGGGAATTTTGGTAAGGGAACAGTAATCCCCTCTGTTTGGTGATCCCCAGCACATTAGACCCCAGTCATGCTGGGCTGTTTGCACTTGGCTAAAAGGGATCATCCTGGAGAATATTCATGCAGGGGATCGGGGGGAGGGGTGTGCTGCACATTTACCCCAAAACCACAGCCCCTCCTTTTAAACAGCAAACCCAACCGGCATTGGTTGCTATGGGAAAGGAGGGTACTGCAGTTTGAAACCATTCCCACGTGTCATGAACGTGGAAGAAGCCAACCCTGCGTACCCTTTGGCTTACCATGGCTGCCTGGAAACCGAATTCTGTTGCCCAGCTGTGTGTGATGTATCACCATACCGGCAGGCACTCAATATAAAAGACAAAGTGCGACCTTGTACCTAAAACACATATGCTGTCTGCTGTGAATTGCTTGATTCACTGTGAAAGAGTCTCTCTTTTGTTCTCAGAAATGTATCTTCTTAAATTCTACTCTCCCTTTCCCCACCCTGCAGCTCCAAATGTTTCTATGCTCCCTGTATCAACTTCATCCCTGAGGTTATCGCAGATTAGAAGGCGGAAAAAAATGCACTAGTGATGACATTTTCAGAGCTCACACAGTTCTCCCGCACTGATAGGGCATAGCTGAATGCATGGAGGCATTCAGTGGCAAAGGCCAGGAAAGCATACAGTGAGCGTTATCGGAACACGCAGGAGGAGATGCTGAGGCTAATGCGGGAGCAAACGGACATGATGAGGCGTCTGGTGGAGCTGCAGGACAGGCAACTAGACTTCAGAACCCTGCTGCATCCATTGCCCTCCTTGCCAAGTTCCAGATCCTCCTTACCCAGATGCCCAAGAACACAGGGGTGGGGAGGCTCCGGGCACCAAGCTGCTCAACTCCAGGGGATGGCCCAAGCAACAGAAGGCTGTCATTCAAACAGCCTTGATTTATACTGTGGCTACAATAAGCACTGTGACCTTGTCCTACCCTCCTATCCCACCCGACTAGGCTACCTTTTACTAGTCAGCGTTGTCAGAGATCTTTTTTTTTTTAATGAATAAAGAATGAATGGATTCAGAACAATAGAGACTTTATTTCCTGTGCCAGCTGTGGTCGAAGAGGGGGAGAGGGATTGGCTTACAGGGAAGCACATTCACCAAAGGAGGCAGCTTCACATCAAGGACAAACACACACAACTGTCACACCGTAGCCTGGTCAGTCATGAAACTGGTTTTCAAAGCCTCTCTGATGCATAGCATGCCTTGGTGTGCTTTTCTAATTGCCCTGGTGTGTGGCTGTTCAAAATTGGCCGCCAGGAGATTTGCCTTAACCTCCCACCCTGCCATAAACATCTCCCCCTTACTCTCACAGATATTATGGAGCACACAGCAAGCAGCAATAACAGGAATATTGCTTTCGCTGAGGTCTAACCTACCCAGCAAACAACGTCAGTGCCCCTTTAAACGTCCAAAGGCACATTCTACCACCATTCTGCACTTGCTCAGGCTACAGTTGAACTGCTCCTTACTACTGTCCAGGCTGCCTATGTACGGCTTCATGAGCCATGGGAGCAAGCGGTAGGCTGGGTCCCCAAGGATAACTATTGGCATTTCAACATCCCCAATGGTAATTTTCTGATCTGGGAAGAAAGTCCCTTCTTGCAGTTTTCTAACAGCACGGAGTTCCAAAAGATGTGAGCATCATGCACCTTCCCGACCGTCCCACGTTGATATCGGTGAAATGGCCCTTGTGACCCACTAGTGCTTGCAACACCATAGAGAAGTACCCCTTGCGGTTTATGTACTCTTTGGCAAGGTGGTCCGGTGCCAAGATAGGGATACGTGTTCCCTCTGTTGCCCCATCACAGTTAGGGAACCCCACTGAAGCAAAGCCATCTACTATGACCTGCACATTTCAAAGAGTCACTACCCTTGTTAACAGAAGGTTATTGATTGCCTTGGCTACTTGGATCACAGCAGCCCCCACGGTAGTTTTACACACACACACACACACACACACACACACACACACACTTTTAGGATTCTGGTGCTGTCGGAGGGAACAGAGCAAATTGATTCCCGACTGACCGGTAGCAGACAGGTGTTGCAAGCTTCCACAGGGATATCGCCACTCGCTTCTCAACTGTCAGAGCAGGTCTCATCTTGGTATTCCTGCACTTCAGGGTGGAAAAAGCAACTCACAAAGTTCCATGAAAGTGGCCTTACACGTGCGAAAGTTTCGCAGCCAATGGGAATCATCCCATACCTGCAACACTATGCAGTCCAAGCAGTCTGTGCTTGTTTGCCAGACCTAGAATCGGTGTTCCACTGTATCAACATGCCCCAATGCCGCCATGATATCCCAATCGCCACATCCCGTGCTTTCAGGAACATCTGTGTCCATGTCCTCCTCACAATCTTCCTTATGCTGGTGGCTCCTAGCTAGGCTCTGCACATACTGCAGGATAATGCGCGAGGTGGTTACAATGCTCACAAAAGCCGTGTGCAGTGGAGCGGGCTCCATGGTATCTGCCATGGCATCTGCACAGATAACCCAGGAAAAAAGGTGTGAAATGATTGTTTGCCGTTGCTTTCAAAGAGGGAGGGAGGGGAGACTGACAGCATGTACCCAAAACCACACACAACAATGTTTTTGCCTCATCAGGCATTGGGAGCTTAACGCAGAATTCCAATGGGCAGCGGGGACTGTGGGATAGCAACCCTCTGTGCACCACTCCATGAGTCAATACTAGCCAGGGTACTGAGGACGCACTGCACCAACCTAATGCGCTTAGTGGGGACAAGCATGATCGACTGTATAAAATTGGTTGCTAAAGCTCAACTTCTATAAAATCCACTGAATTTCATAGTGCAGACACGCCCCTAGACATACCATGGATCTCATTACTTTTCAAATCCTTCGCTGAAAACTGCTAAAGATGCAGCCATTGCCCCAAGACAGCCCTTGGGAAATTAAATACATTCCTTACATCTGTTCACAAAGCACATTAGATAAAACATCAGGGGCCCAGAAGATACTGAGAGGCTGATTTCCAAAGAAGATTGAATTCACATCATGCTGGCTTCCCTAGGTGCAGCCAAAACGTAGTTGTGGGCAGGGGACATTGGTGCAGTCATACAGCTAAGTTGCTCCCTTCACACACGCACACACAGTGTTAAGATTCTGGTGCTGTCGGAGGGAACAGAGCAGCAGTCTAGAAAAGGGCTTTGAAGGAAGCAGGTCAAAAAAGCTCAAGTGAAGTTGCTCTGCTTACCAATGAACAGGGCTGCAGAATGTCTGATTGTTGTCTGTGAGCTTTCCAGGTACTCTAAGGCGTGGAACAGGAATTTGGGCATGTGGCTCTGTCATAGGTCTCACCCCCACTTGGAGCTGTTGGGATCCAATGTGGGGACCTGCATGTATCCCCCCACCCTAAAATCCTAGGGTAGGTCTCCTTCTCGCTGCCACCAGTCAGGTTAAAGTGTCTGACACACTGCCTGTCCCCCAAGCTTCCCCTGGGGAACCCAGATTCAAACCCCTTGAATCTCACCAGAGAGAGAGAAACAGCCAGTTCCCCTCCCCCCTTCCCCCTCTCCAGCCTGCTCTGGAGAGAGAGATACCTTGATTCAAACTCCTTGAATCTACACACAGGGAAGCAGCCCACTTCCCCCCTCCCTCTCTCCTAGCCACTCTGGAGAGAGACACACCGATTCAACTTTGTGAATCACCCTTAGGAGGAACTCACTCTTCCCCCCTCCCCTTCCCTTGAATCTCCACAAGAGGAGGAATTAACCAAGTTTTAAAAAGAAAAGAATTTATTAAAGAATAAAAAGAAAGTAACTTGTCTCTGTAATCCAAGATAGAACAATACAGGGTCTAAACTTATCAATCTCTGGAGAGAATTCCCCCTCCCCCCTTTCTCAGTAAAAGCAATATCAGCAAACAGGAATAAAGAATTTCCTTTAGCAAACACACAATTGCAAATGTAGAAATCAAATTATAAGACTAATTCGCCTTTCTAATTAATACTCACTATTAAATAGTAGAAACTACTCCAGGAGAACTTGGAGACATGACTGACCTCTCTTAGATCCAAAGAGAGCTCTAACAAAGAACACAGACAAAGGCTTCCCTCCACAGAGATTTGAAAAAAATCTTGTCTCTGATTGGTCCTCTGGTCAGGTGGTCATCAGGTACTGCATGTTAACCCTTTACAGGTAAAAGGGACCTTAACCCTTAACTATCTGTTTATGACAGGCTCTTGTTCTGCATCTAGGAAGAAAGAAGGAAGAAATGCACAATATACAAATGACATGTTCTCCCCACAGCGACTAGTCCAGGGAAGCCAAAGCATAGAGCCAGGGCATGGCAACAGCCAGTATGAGCCCATGCACCACAGCAGCACCTCTCTGGAGTTACTATTGTGTTCTCCAGAACCTCAGCTTTCATTTTCAAAAACAAAAGTTTGCAGGTTTGACAGTTGTGGAGAAAAATTTAAAAAATGTGAAGAGATTGTAACTCCTGCAGAAATGAACCAGCAGAGAACCTGGAATAGAGTCCTGCCACCCAACTGAAGCAGATGGGACCTGGCTACAGGGGTCAGCTCCAGGTGGGAAAACAACCGGACCCTCTCAGGCTTGGGTCAGGGCCAGCTGCAGAGGGAGCGAAGGAGTCACAGCATTTCTAACTCCACAGCGCCTGCAGTGCAGCGGAGGCTGCAGACAGCAGCAGCGGGGTACACAGCCGATGTGCCGACCGCACAGGCAAACGGAGCAGAGTCCGCACAGGCAGGACACAGAGGCAGGACTGAGGCAGGTTTGGGGAGGGGAGAAGGGGCAGATTGGAAAACAACTTAAAAAAAAAAAAAACCTGAGACCCTCTGGAAGGGACTGCCTCTAACTTCACGGGCTAATGAGCGGGGAGCAGAAATTCCCCTTGGTACTCAGGGTGTGGGGTTAGAAAGGTCTCCCTCAAGTCCCCATTCATCACTCTCAGGGCAAAGGGAATTCACCTACCAAGCACTTCCAGGCACACTTCAAGAGCTATGTGGTGCCATCCCAGGCCATGCTGCGGAACAGCGTCTTCAATTGAGCCCTCCTGAGAAACACTGCGCAGCGGAAGAGCGTCAGTTTGCATCTCTGCAAGAGAAGGTGAGACCAAGAAGGTTCTCACTGAGAGAGGGACAGTCTGGGGGACATGGAACCTTCCCCGTCCCTTGTTCTCCTGCTTTTCCTGCTAGTGGAGATTCCTGTCATTTGTTGTACACAGGACTGTGCTCAGGAGAAGGAACTGAGAATTGTCTGGAGAGAGCCAGAGCCGTCCTGTCCTTTGGACGGTTCGGGGCAGTTGCCTGTTGCCCTGAACCTTGAGGTGCGCCATGCTTGAGGGGGACACTGGACCTGGGTGGCATGGGGCCCAGCAGCAGTTATACTGACCAGGCCCTGCTATGCTCGCTGGCTCCCAGCATTGCTCAGCAGAGGAGGGGGATGGGGTTTGGGGTGCAACGGGGGTAGGAAATGGGTGAAGCATGGGTGGGAAAGACACGGGGCGGGGGCTTGGGTGAAGGGGTGGGGCCTCATGCATAAGGGAGGGGTTGTCCCGGGCCCTGTGCCCCTCTGTGGATGGCCCTGGAAAGAGCCATAAAGTATCTCCACAGTTTAGTCCTTCTGCACAAAGAGACTGCACGAGAGCGTGAGTCAGCTTTGAGATCCCAAAGAGTCGGACCAAAGGGGCCACCAGATCAGACTTCCCTCCACATCCCAGTTGGCCCAACAAAAGAGGGCAACGTCCGGTGAATGTTGGGAAGCTGGGACCTGGAGAAATTCTCTCAGGAGCTCCAGGGAAGAAGTCAGGGCAGCTGCACCCACTTTCCAGAAGGCTCTGGGCAGATATCAGCTCCCGGAACCGAAGGGCAAGTACAGATCTTTTGCTGCCTCTTGTTGTGACTCTTTGGATGCAGCAGCCCAAAGGCCTGAGGCCTGTCTTTGCAATAGAGAGCCAGGACTCTTTCCCAGAAGGCTTTTCTTCCAAATTGTGCTGTGAGAATGGATGAGGCACTGGGCTCCAGCATGGAGTGAAGCAGGGAGGAGAAGACTCTGCTTGGGCAAGGGGCTCTGGCCATTAATGGAGTGGGGGCCCCAGGGGATTCTGGCTCTTTGCTCTTCAGGAAATAATGACCGTGGCACTTACCAGTGTCACACTCTCATCCTGGTCTTCAAGGTGCAGCAGCAGCGGGAGCAAGCAGTGGATCATTTTCTGCTGCACGATGGGTTTGTCCGGGTCCTTCACGCTGCTCACCACGTTGCCAAGCAGTAAAATGGCAGCGGAGCGCACGCTGTCCCTCTCCTGGCAATGACACACAGGGAGTGGGGAAGCCCGGTTAAAGCCAGGCAGGATCAGAGCATAATGTGACAGAGTCATAATCCGCACGCTTCTCCAGTTCCCCCTGTGATAACTGACTTGGCTCGCGGGAGCAGTGAGGCCACCAGGCCAGCGCCATAGACATCTTGTGCAGAACAGGGCCTGAGACACTGTGCAGGGCCGTGCAGCCCCATGGTGTCCTAGATGCAATGTCTGTCTGGAGAGCACAGAATTCTAGAATCATAGAAAATTAGGGTTGGAAGAGACATCAGGAGGTCATCCAGTCCAACCCCGTGCTCAAAACAGGACCAATCCCAACTAAATCATCCCAGCCAGGGCTTTGTCAAGCTGGGCCTTAAAAACCAGCATCCTACATCCAGTTTCACCCCAGCTGACTAGAGTCTATAGGGAGGAGGCAAATCTCTCCATGTTCTTCTCCCACCTCTACCAGCCCAGCCTGGGAAAGACACCAAACCCAACCCTGTGCAGTGTCGGGGGAGAGTCACTAGCCATGGGAGGGTCGGGAGTGAAGACGGGGGCAACAGGCAAATTATAGGGAGTCTCCATCCTTATCCCATTCCTGCTGCATTTGACCAGCTCCCTGAGTCCCTCCTTTCTCAGTCTCTGTTTTCCCCCTTTCTCTCCACTCCCCGTCTCCACTGCCCATTCCCTTCTGTTTCCCCACCACTCCTCTGGCTCTTTCTTCCCCAGCCAAGGCTTGAGGTGATGGCTGAGTGACCTCCCAGGTCGCTGGCTGAAGATGCTTCTCTGGGCTCCCCTCCCATGGGTAATGGGGCCTGGCCCTCACTTCTGCTCCCTGGGTGATCAGGAGCAGGAAAGGGGGGAGGAGCTGCTGCCATGAGGGATGGTGGAAGGTGCTGGGGAAAGGAGAGGGGAGAGGGAGGGAAGGCTGCTGGAGACCGGTCTGGGAAAGGGGAGGAGCGGCTGCTGGAGCCTTGCAGGGAGGTGCTGCTACAAAACACAGCACTTCTTTTGCTCTTCAGTGCCCCTGAGAGCTGGGCCATTCCCGACCCACCTCTTTCCTGCTGGGAATCTCCACCTCTTTGGGGGCCTGTGTTCTCCAGACAGCTGGTCGTATGCCCAGAGCCAGTCCCCTCTCCCCCAGGCCAGGCTGCAGCAGGGGCTGGGAGCATGGTGCTGAGGCTGAGGTTTGCTGAGAAGAGCTCTAACAGGGAGCTGGCTGAGCAGGAGATTCCCCACCCATGGTGGGGGCACTCCAAGGCTTCTGTGGGGATCTCACTCTCATTTCTGAGCTATTCGATAGACATCGGCTTCCTTGGTCCCCCGGACAATCCATGCCTCTCACTTTTTCTGGCTGAAGCACAATACTGCCAAGGCCCCGTAGACTGAGCCTGCGTATGATGGGATTTGTGTCTTTGATCTACTCCATGAACTGCGCCCGGAGGTCTGATTTTGTCACTGTCGTGGCAATAGAAGCACTCTGAAGAAACTGAAAAGAGCCAAATCAAGATCTGGATGAGGAGCAGAGATCTTACTGTGGAGTCTGTTCCTGGACACTCATCTTTACCAAATGGCCACTTACTCCCATACAAAGTCTCTGGTGTGTAGGGAGCCAGGTGCTGCTCTTTCAGTTGGTTCAGAACTTAGACTAATACACAAGTCACAAATAAACCCCCAGGGAAAGGGGAATCTCCAGGCCCCACTGAGTGCCATGGAGCGACCCCTGGGGCAGAAGAAAAGCAGAACCCCAGGAAAAGGTGAGGAGAGAAGCATGGCCTTGGGGCACCAGAGAAACATCTCCTCTTGTCACATGATCCCACCTAGGCACATCCAGCCAGGAGCGATCTCACCCTGTCTCTCCCTCCCTCTCTGTGCCATACCCCACCACCATCCATGTGCGGAGAGGAGCTAGCTGGCTGGAAGGCTGCTGAGCTGCTGACAATGTGCCCAGAGTTTACTGGCCTGAGCTGCTCTCCAGAAAGTCCACTTGTGCCTGTCAACTAATGAATCTCACCTCAGTGCAGAAAGTCATGGCGATATTTCTCTGCTCCTCCTCCTTCTCACTCTGGACAATGCTGACGGCCTCTCTGAAAGCTGCAGGGAGCTGAGGGTTCTCAAACTCGATCATGGCTCTGGAACATAGAGCAGAAAGTCCCTTGTGGTTATCAAAGGGGAGAGAGAGTTCCTCTCTAGTTGCTGGGCTGAGATGGCAGCCTGGAACAGAGGAATATTTCACATGGAAATCCCATTCCCAATGAAGAGGAAACTTTGGGCTCCTACCTTGCAATCACGCCAACACCCTGCGAGTAGTAATTGCGGGAGGCTATCATGTCTCAACTCTGCTGTAACTGGATGCCAGCAAATTCCTTCCAGTCTCCAGGCATGGAAAAAAGAGTCTTCACAGCCTCCACCGACGTGCTAAAGACAAAAAATACCAGTGTCAGGTAAAGAGATCAGCCCCAAGCATGGCAAATCTGCACATGCCCTGGCACACACAGTATGGACAGCAGGAGCTAGCCTCCCCGAGGATAGATCTAGTGTGATATCATGGTGCTTCCCTGCCCAATGGGCCCTGTCGACACTGCAGTTCCATTGAGTTTGTAACCAGTTAGTGACACTGTAGCTTCTGAAGATGGTTGATGTCATCACTCAATGCGGTTGAATACTTGATTCTTTACTGTGACAGGTAACAGGACTCAAGCAGGCATGTGGGGCCAGATCCTTAGTTGGCATAAGCGAGCAAAGCTGTGTCAGTTTACACCACCTGAGGTGTCTTCTGGCGCTCTCTTTTTCCCATGTAGATGGAGGCCCCTAACTGTGCCCACAGAACCAGTTGAACTGGTCCCTCTTCCTCCTGTTTACCTGTGACACTGACATCCTGCGGTGCCTGGCCCCATGTGCTGCTGGTGTGGCTCTGTCCACGTTCTGGGACAGAGGCCCACAGATTTGCTCAGGGGTCCTTGGCAAGTGCAGATCCATCACATACTGCACTTGCCTGATGCAGAGGATGAGCATCTAGGGATACATTTCCAGGATGGCTTCTCGGTATCCCCATAGGAAAAGGACCTCGTAAATGGTCCTCATTGCCTGGAGGGGGGGAAGAATTTCACTCAACTATCCCAGTCTGCCATCTGCCCCCATTGCCACTCGCTATTGTCCTTTTGTCATGTCTCAATTCCTCTCCAGTGTATTACAAAATAAGATTGGCTCCTCAGAGCGGAGGAGACATATGAAGGCTCCTGAACCTTCACCCACTCCTGGAAGCAGGATGGAGCCCTGTGGAAAGATCAGAAGAGTTTGGATGATGTTATTCCCCGTTCTTTCTCTTAATGCTGCAGACTCTGTGCTTTGGCTTTCCAGCCATGACTGGACAGGCTGAAACCATCCAGAGTAGATCCGTTCTCATAGGCCCAGTGTTTCTGGCCCAGTCAAAAGTGGTGGACATCTCATGATCCCGTGCTGGGAAGATTTCTAGGCAAAATTTACAGAGACGGAAACCTGGATACTTCCAAGACACACCCGAACTGCACCTGCTCACTAAAGGGCCACCTAGAGCTGAAGGCAACTGAGCCAGGGTACCAGCAGAGAAACCACTTAAGATCTGGTTTCAGAGTGGTAGCAAAAACGTTTTGTATCAGCAAAAACAAGGAGTCCTTGTGGCACCTTAGAAACTAACACATTTATTTGGGAATAAGCTTCCGTGGGCTAAAAATCTAATGTCCCCCTGCTGATACTCACACTTTCTTGTCAACTGTTTTAAATGGGCCACCTTGTTTACACTGGCTTCATTAGCACTACAAAAATGCTTTCCACCCCTTCTTGGTGGATGCTTCCACCCCTTGTTGAGATTAGCCCACTTCCACCGTAATTGAATTGGCTGGTTAGCACTGACCCCCCGCACTTGGTAAGGCAACTCCCATCTTTTCATACGCTGTGTATTTATACCTCCCTACTGTCTGTTACACTCCATGCATCTGATGAAAGCATGCACGAAAGCTTATGCCCATATAAATTTGTTAGTCTCTAAGGTGGCACAAGGACTCCTCGTTGTTTTTGTATTCTGTGTTGTAATTGAAATCAATATATTTGAAAGTATAAAAAAATTCAAAAGTATTGATAATACATGTAACCTGGTATTCTATTATTGTTTAACAGTGCGATCAAAATGCCATTAATTGACAGCCCTAGTTATTGGCTTTGGATGGAGCCCAACGGGAAATCAGTAGAAATTCTTTCCCAAACACTCACCCACTGTCCTTCTGAGCTCAGAGCTGCCAAGGGGCCGGATGACATCCAGCGCCCCATGAATACTGGCTGAATGCCCTCACATGGATAAGGAGAGTCCTTTTATCCCCCGTTTGTGACAATAGAGACCAACCCCCTGCTGGCTGACAGGGCACATGCAGCAGAGCTGGGCGGTGTTGGCAAGGAGCGGTACCGCAGTGCCAGTCCTTGGAGACGTTCTCTGCTTAGGAGAGTGCACGGTGTGAGCTCTCACCGTGCAGCCCCCACGCTGCAGTAGTTACTCTCTGCAATCGCAGCCCTGATGGAATCACATGGCACAGCCCTGGAGGGGGAAATGCCCAAGAAACCCACCACAGGAGCATTTAACCTCAGAAAGGGGAACTGCCCAGACGTGAGCAGGCTCGTTAAATGGAAATTAAAAGCAACATGCCAAGGTGAAATGCCAGCCAAGCGCACGGAGACTGTTTAAAAACACCGTACTAGAGGCTCACACTAAATGTACACCGCAAACAAAAAACAAACCCATGCAAGGATAAAAAAAATGCCCCCATGGCTAAACAGCCGAGTAAAAGAGGCACTTAGAGGCCAAAAGGCACCTTTCAATATTGACACCCGACTGTGCAGCCCGGGGGTTCTCCCCCAGGAGTTCTCCTGCTCCTTCATTGTCACCACAGGCAAGAGTCTGGCAGTGGGAATGGAGAGGGGGTGTCTGCAGGCAGAGCCTTCCATGGCTACCTGAATGGGAGCCTGGCAGGCTTGTGCCCGTGGTGGTGAAGGGCCCAGATTCAATCCCCATCCGTGCCCATGGTGTCTCCGTGTGGCCATGGGTTCCCTTACCCATCACCGCAGGCTGTTCAGGAGGTGGAGGAGAACCTGGCCATGGAAGAGGCAGCGTCTCTGGACTGAGCAGCACCGGAGCTGGGGGAGCCAGGCAGGAGCTTCTGGTACGGGAGGTTTCACGTGCGGTCCATGGAGCTGGAGAGGACAGAGCTGGGCCCAGAGTCCTGGGGCAGCTCTCAGTTAGTTCCTGTAAGACCCAAAGGAGAATGTCAGATTCAGGCCCTACTGACCCCTGGGCACTTCCCAGAGAGGCTGCCCAGACACAGCCAGCAGGATCCTCTGGCAACACAGCTGGGCCCTGTCCTCCCGATTCCTTCCTTCCCTTCCCACTTGGCCCAGCCTCTCACAGCTGCCCCCTACCTTTCTACCGCCAGCCTCGCCATACCCCCCAATCCCACAATTCCCACCTACCCCCAGCGCTTACGCCCAGAATTTCCTCTTGGCTGCTGCCCAGTCCTCAGCCCCAGGAATCCCTGCTCTTTGCTGTCCTCTCCAGTGCCACCGATCTGCTTCCCTGCCAAGGGAGCCCCCTCCTTGTCCAAGGTCTCCTGCCCTCCCGCCAGGTCCCCACAGCCGTCTCTCACTCACTGCTGTCTTCTCCGCCAGGGCCGCTTTGGAGCAGGGCCATTCCAGGCTGTCCAGCCACCCTTCTGTGCGGTGAAGCACATCGGAGCAGGGGGTGGAGGGGGGGAGACGATGGTTCATAGAGTTTCATAGAGCTTAAGGCCAGAAGGTACCATTGGATCATCTCATCTGATCTCCTGAATGTTCCAGGCCATTAAATTTCACCCACCTACAATTTGAGTCTCTCACTGTAGGTCATTTTCTCCAGCTCTCAGATCATTTGTGTGACTCTTTTCTGCACCCTCTCCAATTTAACACCATCCTTTAAAAACACAGACACCAGAACTGGATGTCACCATTCCATTATCTCTCTCACCAATGCTATAGAGAGAGGTAAGATCCCCTCCTTGCTCCTACTCATTACTTCCCTATTTATGCATCTGGGCAAGGGGGACCTGGCCATGGAGGTGGAGGAGGACTTGGCTTTGCCCTCCTCATCCTCTTCCTCATCCAAGTCGTCCTCTTCCGCTTTCTTCTCCATGACCACATGCTCCATTCCCATGGCCCGGTCCTCCCCCTCCTCCACTTCCTCCTCTATGGTCAGGTCCTCCCTGGACAGGTTCTCCTCCTCCTTTTCCTCCTTCTCGTCCTCCTCTCTGGCCAGGTCCTCTTGCTCCTCCTCCTCCAGGGCTAGGTCCATCTCCTTCTCTTCTTCATCCCCCTGCATTGGCACATCCTCGTCCTCCTCTGTTCCTGGGTCCTCCTAGTCTATAGCCAGGTCCTCTACCTCCTCTTCCGCCTCTTCTTCCCCCAGCATGGCCACATCCTCCTCCTTCTCCTCTGTGACCAGGTCCTCTTCCTCCTGCTCATTCTCCGGGGCCAAGTCCTAATCCTCCTCCACTTCCTTTCCCTCCATAGCCAGTACCTCTTCTTCCTTCTCTTCTTTCTTCTGAATGGCCACATCCTCGTCCTCCTCCATTGCCAGGTCCTCTTCCTTCTCCTCCTCCTAATTCAGGTCCTCCTTTTCCTCCTCTGTAGCCAGGTCCTCCTCCTCTCCACCTGCTCCATGGCCAGGTGCTCCACTACCGTGGCCAGGTCCTCCTCCTCTTCCTCCACAGGCAGGTGCTCCTCTTCCTGCTCCATGGCCAGGTCCTTCTCTTCTTCCTTTTGCTCCATGATCAGGTGTTCCTCCACCAGGGCCACGTCCTTCTTTTACCTTCTTCTTCCTCTTCTTTTACCTTCTTCTTCCTCCTCCGTCTCTGTGGTCAAGTCCTCTTCCTCTTCTGTGGAGAGGTGCTTGACCTCCTCCTCTTCTGCAGACACGTTCTCCTCCTCCTCCTCCTCTTCTTCCTCTTCTGCAGACATGTTCTCATCCTCTTCCTTTTCCTCCTCTACGGATATGTCCGCCTCGTCCTTTTCCTCTGTGGTCAAGTCCTCCTCCTCTTTTATGGCTAGGTCCTCCACCTCCTCCTCTTTTTCTGTGATCAGGACTTGCTCTTCCTGCTTCTCCTCCTCCTCTGTCTCTAGCTCTTCCTCCTCTTCCTCTCCTTCTGCGGCTGGGTCTTCATTCTCCTCAGCCTTCTCCTCAGGGGCAAGGTCCTTCTCTGACTGGTCGGTGGGGGGTCTCTGCATCAGAGAGACAAGGGCAGAGGGTGACTCTTGCTGGGAAGGGGGGAAGAGGAAGGACAGGGGTGTAAAGGGATGGGGAGAGAAGATTTAATGTTTTCCCCTCCCATGTTAGCATCCAAAGGCAGAGAGATCCCCACACTGCCCATCCCACAGACCCCCAAGCCCCAGTCCCCATCACAGAGAGATCCCCACACTGCCCCTCCCACAGACCCCAGGCCCCATAGCAGACAAGTCCGGACACTGTCCCTCTCACAGACCTCTCAGCCCCAGGGCCCCATGGCAGAGAGATCATAGAATCATAGAATCTCAGGGTTGGAAGGGACCTCAGGAGGTATCTAGTCCAACCCCCTGCTCAAAGCAGGACCAAACCCAACTAAATCATTCCAACCAGGGCTTTGTCAAGCCTGACCTTAAAAACCTCTAAGGAAGGAGATTCCACCACCTCCCTAGGTAACCCATTCCAGTTCTTCACCACTCTACTAGTGAAAAAGTTTTTCCTAATGTCCAAACTAAACCTCCCCTTCTGCAACTTGAGACCATTACTCCTTGTTCTGTCATCTTCTACCACTGAGAACAGTCTAGATCCATCCTCTTTGGAACCCCCTTTCAGGTAGTTGAAAGCAGCTATCAAATCCCCCCTCATTCTTCTCTTCTGAAGACTAAACAATCCCAGTTACCTCAGCCTCTCCTCATAAGTCATGTGCTCCAGCCCCCTAATCATTTTTGTTGCCCTCCGCTGGACTCTCTCCAATTTATCCACATCCTTCTTGTAGTGTGGGGCCCAAAACTGGACACAGTACTCCAAATGAGGCCTCACCAGTGCTGAATAGAGGGGGATGATCACATCCCTTGATCTGCTGGAAATGCCCCTACTTATACAACCCAAAATGCCATTAGCCTTCTTGGCAACAAGGGCACACTGTTGACTCATATTCAGCTTTTTGTCCACCGTAACCCCTAGGTCCTTTTCTGCAGAACTGCTGCCCAGCCATTCGGTCCCTAGTCTGTAGCAGTGCAGGGGATTCTTCCGTTCTAAGTACAGGATTCCGCACTTGTCCTTGCTGAACCTCATCATATTTCTTTTGGTCCAATCCTCTAATTCCCCACACTGTCCCTCTCACAGACCCCTCAGCCCCAGGGCCCCATGGCAGAGAGATCCCCACACTGCCCCGCCCACAGACCCCTCAGCCCCAGGGCTCCATGGCACAGAGAGCCCCACACTGACCCTTGCACAGACCCCTCAGCCCCAGGTCCCCATGACAGAGAGAACCCCACACTGCAACCTCCCAAAGACCCCTCAGCCCTAGTCCCCATGGCAGAGAGATCCCCACACTGCCCCTCCCACAGACCCCTCAGCCCCAGTCCCCAGGGCAGAGAGATCCCCACACTGCCCCTCCCATAGACCCCTCAGCTCCAGGGCCCCATGGCAGAGAGATCCCCACACTGCAACCTCCCAAAGACCCCTCAGCCCTAGTCCCCATGGCAGAGAGATCCCCACACTGCCCCTCCCACACACCCCAAACCCCATAGCAGACAAGCCCGGACACTGCCCCTCTCACAGACCCCTCAGCCCCAGGGCCCCATGGCAGAGAGATCCCCACACTGCCCCTCCCACAGATCCCTCAGCCCCAGGGCCCATGGCAGAGAGATCCCCACACTGCCCCTCCCACAGACCCCTCAGCCCCAGGGCCCCATGGCAGAGAGATCCCTACACTGCCCTCCCAAAGACCCCTCAGCCCCAGGGCCTCATGGCAGAGAGATCCCCACCCTGCCCCTCCCACAGACCCCTCAGCCCCAGTCCCCATGGCAGAGAGATCCCCACACTGCCCCTCCCATAGACCCCTCAGCCCTATGGCCCCATGGCACAGAGATCCCCACACTGCCCCTCCCACAGACCCCTAAGCCCCAGGCCCCATGGCACAGAGATCCCCACACTGCCCCTCCCACACACCCCAAGCCCCATAGCAGACAAGCCCGGACACTGCCCCTCTCACAGACCCCTCAGCCCCAGGGCCTCATGGCAGAGAGATCCCCACACTGCCCCTCCCACAGACACCACAGCCCAAGGGCCCCATGGCAGAGAGATCCCCACACTGCCCCTCCCATAGACCCCTCAGCCCCAGGCCCCATGGCAGAGAGATCCCCACACTGCCCCTCCCACAGACCCTCAGCCCCAGGACCCATGGCAGAGAGATCCCCACACTGCCCATCCCAGAGACCCCTCAGCCCCAGGGCCCCATGGCAGAGAGATCCCCACACTGCCCCTCCCATGGACCCCTCAGCCCCAGGGCCCCATGGCAGAGAGATCCCCACACTGCCCCTCCCACAGACCCCTCAGCCCCAGGGCCGCATGGCAGAGAGATCCCCACACTGCCCCTCTCAGAGACCCTCAGCCCCAGGACCCATGGCAGAGAGATCCCCACACTGCCCCTCCCAGAGACCCCTCAGCCCCAGGCCCCATGGCAGAGAGATCCCCACACTGCCCCTCTCAGAGACCCTCAGCCCCAGGCCCCATGGCAGAGAGATCCCCACACTGCCCCCCCCCACAGACCCCTCAGCCCCAGGGCCCCATGGCAGAGAGATCCCCACCCTGCCCCTCCCACAGACCCCTCAGCCCCAGGGCCCCATGACAGAGAGATCCCCACCCTGCCCCTCTCACAGACCCCTCAGCCCCAGGGCCTCATGGCAGAGAGATCCCCACACTGCCCTTCCCACAGACCCCTCAGCCCAAGGGCCCCATGGCACAGAGATCCCCACACTGCCCCTCCCACAGACCCCTCAGCCCCAGGGCCCCATGGCAGAGAGATCCCCACACTGCCCCTCCCACAGACCCCTCAGCCCAAGGGCCCCATGGCAGAGAGATCCCCACCCTGCCCCTCCCACAGACCCCTCACTCCATGACCCCATGGCAGAGAGATCCCCACACTGCCCCTCCCACAGACCCCTCAGCCCCAGGGCCCATGACAGAGAGATCCCCACCCTGCCCCTCCCACAGACCCCTCAGCCCCAGGGCCTCATGGCAGAGAGATCCCCACCCTGCCCCTCCCACAGACCCCTCAGCCCCAGGGCCCCATGACAGAGAGATCCCCACCCTGCCCCTCCCACAGACCCCTCAGCCCCAGGGCCCCATGACAGAGAGATCCCCACACTGCCCCTCTCACAGACCCCTCAGCCCCAGGGCCTCATGGCAGAGAGATCCCCACACTGCCCCTCCCTCAGACCCCTCAGCCCCAGGCCCCATGACAGAGAGAGCCCCACACTGCTCCTCCCACAGACCCCTCAGCCCCAGGGCCCCATGGCAGAGAGATCCCCACCCTGCGCCTCCCACAGACCCCTCAGCCCCAGGGCCCCATGGCAGAGAGATCCCCACCCTGCCCCTCTCACAGACCCCTCAGCCCCAGGGCCTCATGGCAGAGAGATCCCCACACTGCCCTTCCCACAGACCCCTCAGCCCAAGGGCCCCATGGCACAGAGATCCCCACACTGCCCCTCCCACAGACCCCTCAGCCCCAGGGCCCCATGGCAGAGAGATCCCCACACTGCCCCTCCCACAGACCCCTCAGCCCAAGGGCCCCATGGCAGAGAGATCCCCACCCTGCCCCTCCCACAGACCCCTCACTCCATGACCCCATGGCAGAGAGATCCCCACACTGCCCCTCCCACAGACCCCTCAGCCCCAGGGCCCATGACAGAGAGATCCCCACCCTGCCCCTCCCACAGACCCCTCAGCCCCAGGGCCTCATGGCAGAGAGATCCCCACCCTGCCCCTCCCACAGACCCCTCAGCCCCAGGGCCCCATGACAGAGAGATCCCCACCCTGCCCCTCCCACAGACCCCTCAGCCCCAGGGCCCCATGACAGAGAGATCCCCACACTGCCCCTCTCACAGACCCCTCAGCCCCAGGGCCTCATGGCAGAGAGATCCCCACACTGCCCCTCCCCCAGACCCCTCAGCCCCAGGCCCCATGACAGAGAGAGCCCCACACTGCTCCTCCCACAGACCCCTCAGCCCCAGGGCCCCATGGCAGAGAGATCCCCACCCTGCGCCTCCCACAGACCCCTCAGCCCCAGGGCCCCATGGCAGAGAGATCCCCACCCTGCCCCTCCCACAGACCCCTCAGCCCCAGGCCCCATGACAGAGAGAGCCCCACACTGCTCCTCCCACAGACCCCTCAGCCCCAGGGCCCCATGGCAGAGAGATCACCACCCTGCCCGTCCCACAGACCCCTCAGCCCCAGGGCCCCATGGCAGAGAGATCCCCACCCTGCCCCTCCCACAGACCCCTCAGCCCCAGGGCGCCATGGCAGAGAGATCCCCACCCTGCCCCTCCCACAGACCCCTCAGCCCGAGGGCCCCATGACAGAGAGATCCCCACACTGCCCCTCCCACAGACCCCTCAGCCCCAGGGCCCCATGGCAGAGAGATCCCCACCCTGCCCCTCCCACAGACCCCTCAGCCCGAGGGCCTCATGGCAGAGAGATCCCCACACTGCCCCTCCCACAGACCCCTCAGCCCCAGGGCCCCATGGCAGATGGGGCCCTTCACTGTCCCATCCTCCCTGGGAGTTGCCGCAAAGCATCAGGGACCCACTTCCCAGCAGTTCCCCCCATGCCCCACTGCAGGGGGTGGCTTTGCGACTCCCGCTGAGGTCATTGGGCTCACGTGGCTCAGGCCAGACCCCAGGGCTGGGATCCCCCCAATGACTCTGACAGAGCGACTGGGTGTTAATGGCCCCCTGCTCCTCCCCATGCCCAGGGGGTCTCCTCACCTGCACTGGAGGAGCACTCAGCCTCCGTGTTGCAGGGAGCCTCCAGGGAATGGCCGCTCTCCCCTCCGGCACCAGTTGAGCTGGCCTCCTGCTGGCCCACGCAGCTGGGATGAGGGCAGGTCTTCCAGCAGAAGCAAACCCAGAGCTGCATTGCCTGGCTCCTCCCGTGGGCTGAGTCCTGCCTGCCCACATTGAACTTGGGCCACCTCCATCTCGGCCTGGATGTTGTCTCTCTCTGCTCGGCACCAGCCCTGGGGGCTGGTTTCCTCCCGGTGAGCAAGGCCGAGCAGGACCATCTCCTGGGGTGGCCGGGGCCTGCTTCCCATGCCATGGGGATGGAGGGGCAGCTCTCTGTCTGGGGACGCTGGCAGCTGCTCCCCTCTGGCTCCGGGGCCACCTGCGGAGCCTTCCTCCTGAGATACCTTCTCAGCACGTCCATCCTGGAACTGAGCAGGGAGCAGCCGTGAGTCTGGGGCAACATAGCCGCTCGCCAATGGGCCTGTCTTCCCCCCAGCTGGGGTGACTCTCTCTCATCCCATGCCCCCTGGGGGACGCCTGGACTGGGATCTGCACACACTGGCAGGGATCACCATGCAGGCTGCTCCCAAAGCTCCCCAGTGTCGGGACCCCTTTTAGAGCAATGGGGTCAGTGACAGAGACCTGTAGTTAGTCTGGACAGGCATCGTCCTCCTGTAGCCCCAGGCCACATTCCCTCCCTGGCCTGAGAAGGCAGAGAACCCAGGTGTCCAGGCTTCACTCCTGAGCCAGTGGCAACAGCAGACAGATGCCGCCTTTTCCCCAAACCCTGCTCAGTAGCTACCAGATTGGGGAAACCCGACATCAGCCCCCGACTCCTACCCCTGCTCTGCGCAGCAGACAGTGGGCAGGCAGCTTGGTCGGGGCAGGGCCAGGAGGTGGGAGCAGCAGTGGAGCAGCATGGTGGGAGGAGGGGCACCCTTGCCCCGGAGACACACAGTAGCGTCCCCCTGAGCATGGTGCCCTGGTGTGCGATTAATTCTTGTTACAAAAAATAATGCAGTTATTTGGTTTGAGATAATCACATGCATTAACTGCAATTAAGTGATAGCCCTAATTATTATTTTGAATTACAAATATTTGCACTGTAAAAAAAACGATAGTGCAATCTAGAAATTGAAGCATGAAGGGACATACAAATGTTTAACATAACTGGCATGTAAATTCCTTGCAACACCGGCTACAATAGTGCCATGCAAATACCTGTTCTCACTTTCAGTGATATTGTCAATAAGAAGTGGGCAGCATTATCTCCTGCAAATGTAAACAAACTTGTTGGTCCTTGCAATTGGCTGAACAACAAGTAAGACTGAATGGAATTGTAGGATCTAAAGTGTTACATTGGTTTTGTTTAGAATCATAGAATCTCAGGGTTGGAAGGGACCTCAGGAGGTCATCTAGTCCAACCCCCTGCTCAAAGCAGGACCAAACCCAACTAAATCATCCCAGCCAGGGCTTTGTCAAGCCTGACCTTAAAAACCTTACTAGTGCAGTTATGTAAAAAAAAAGTCTACATTTGTAAGTTGCATTTTCACAATACAGAGATTGCCGTACAGTACTTGTATGAGGTGAATCGAAAAATAAAAGAAATTTTATCTTTTTTACGGTGTAAATATTTGTAATAAAAATAATAATATATAGTGAGCACTGTACACTTTGTATTCTGCTTCAGAGGGGTAGCCGTATTAGTCTGTATCAGCAAAAACAACAAGGAGTCCTTGTGGCACCTTAGAGACTAACAAATTCATTTGGGTATAGCGCACAGAAGCTTATGCTCAAATAAATTTGTTAGTCTCTAAGGTGTGACAAGTACTCCTGTTCTTTTTGCGGATACAGACTAACAGGGCTGCTACTTTGAAATTAGTCTCTCAGGTGCCACAAGGACTCCTCGTTGTTTTTGTATTCTGTCTTGTAATTGAAATCAATACATTTTAAAATATAAAAAAAATCCATAAAAATACATTTAAATTATAATCAACAGGCCTAGTTATTGGCTTTGGATGGAGTCCAACGGGAAATCAGTAAGAATTCTTTCCCAAACACTCACCCACTATCCTTCTGAGCTCAGAGGGTTTAACATGCATTGTCTGATCAGGGCTCACTACTGCCAGGAGTTTGAGAAGTGTCTATTCCTTCACTGGACAGATGGGGAAACTGAGGTACAGAGATGGGAAGTGACCTGCCCAGGGCCCCACAGTAGGGCAGTGGCAGAGCCAGAAAGAGAAACCAATAGCCCTGCAACCCCTACCCCGAGGCCTGGCTCCAGCCTTCTCCCTGTTGCCTGCTGCTCAATGGAGTTTCTTTCCTCCAAGAGGATGGAACCTGGGTCCTTAGAATCATAGAATATCAGGGTTGGAAGGGACCTCAGGAGGTCATCTAGTCCCACCCCCTGCTCAAAGCAGGACCAATCCCCAACTAAATCATCCCAGCCAGGGCTTTGTCAAGCCACGCCTTAAAAACCTCTAAGGAAGGAGATTCCACCACCCCCTAGGTAACCCATTCCAGTGCTTCACCACCCTCCTAGTGAAATAGGAGCTCTGCAACCATTGCAGTGTGGATTAACGCATAGGGGGCCCATGCCCAGGGGCCTTGGGCAACTTGGGGGGTCCTGGGAAAATCTCACAATACTCAGGCAGGATGATTTCGCTCCTGATTTTCCCCACAGAAATGTTTGTAATCAAAATATATATATATATATATATAGGGTTTCTATTGGAAGTTAACTTGACTGCATTCGATTATATAAAATGGGAATGTAATCAGGGTAGAGTATTATAACAAAAATAATTAGAGCAGTGCAAGGGATATTAGGCAAAAAAAGAATTTGTGTGTGTAAATATTTGTGTGTAATTATGCAAGGTTTTAAGGACCTAAACCACACTCATGGTTTGTAAAATCCTGTTTGTAGGTTTGAGATAAATTAGGTTTGTTTTGTTCTGTTTTTAAATGAAAAAATAATGCCACTAAAACTCCATTTAAATCTTACATCTAAAAGTTCCCTGCTGCAGCTCCACAGGCTGGATCCTGCACCTCCCGTGACAGGCAGGGGCAGGTGCAGAGCGTGGCAGGGCAGGGAGACGACATCTCCCGTAACGGCAGGGCCCATTCACAGCAAGGGCGGCACTTCCCGCGGTAGCACGGATCCAACCTACTCCTCCTGCTTTCTCCTGACACCAGCCTCACCTTACCCGGCACCGCCTCATGGCAACTGCTGCTTCCGGACTCACACCGGAAATGGGAAGTCTGGGCCGGGCCTGGCAGTGGCTAACAGGAAATGGAGGCAGTAGACATGACCACTGCCATGGTGCCATGGCCTCCCAGTGGTGATGGGAGATGGAGGCAGTGGATACCACATCTCCCATGGTGCCATGGGCCCGACGTGGTTGAGGGGAGATAGAGCCCTGGGAAGACGCTATATCAATATTTTCATCAACGATTTAGACCATGGCATAGAGAGTGCACTTATAAAGCCTGCAGACAATACCAAGCTGGGAGGGATTGCAAGTGCTTTGGAGGATAAGATTAAACTTCAAAATGATCTGGACAAACTGGAGAAATGGTCTGAAGAAAACAGGATGGAATTCAATAAGGACAAATGCAAAGTGCTCCACTTAGGAAGGAACAATCAGTTGCACACATACAAAATGAGAAATGACTGCCTAGAAAGGAGCACTGCGGAAAGGGATCTCGGCGAGGGGGGGTGTCATAGTGGATCACAAGCTAAATATGAGTTAACAGTGTGATGCTGTTGCAAAAAAAGCAAACGTCATTGTGGGATGTATTAGCAGGAGTGTTGTAAGCAAGACACGAGAAGTAATTCTTCTGCTCTACTCCACGCTGATTAGGCCTCAAGTGGAGCACTGTATCCAGTTCTGGGTGCCTCATTGCAGCAAAGATGTAAACAAATTGGGGAAAGTCCAGAGAAGAGCAACAGAAATGATTAAAGGTCTAGAAAACATAAGCTTTGAGGGAAGATTGAAAAAATGGGTTTGTTTAGTCTGGAGAAGAGAAGACTGAGAGGCGACAGAACACCAGTTTTCAAGTACCCCAGAGTGTTTGTTGGGGCTACTGGAGCCGTGGGACCTACCTGGAGATGCAGAAATCTCACTCTTGTCTCTCTCCCCCTGCCTCCACCTCTGAGCCAGGCACTGGGCAGTTCAGTGGGGAAGGGATGAACTGATGATCATCAATTTGTTTTATGATGTGGGGGGGAGGTTTAAACTATTTCCCTGAATCACGTCTCCCTTGACAGCTCAGTCACCATTTCAGCTAGAGCAGAGCTGTGGAGCCTGGGCACTGGGCCACCTGGAGCCTTTAACACCACAGCCCTGGGGAGGGGGGGCTGAGATGGACCATCCCGTGAGGAACACAAGTCCTTCTACCATCCACCACAACCTAGTGTGGAACTGCTGCTGCCGGCTCACCCCATCTGTGGGGACTTTTATCACCTCTGCCTCCCTCTAGCTGGGGGTTATCCCTTCTGCACCTACCTGGCAGGGTAGCCCCCATCTGAACCCCAGATCCTGTCCCAGTTTTGTCCCTCTGCCCACCCCACCCCTCCGATTTCCCCCCTTCAGGGGGATTTTCCCTCCTCCGATTGCAGGGAGCAGATTCTGATGGCGCGTGAGGGCAGCAACTTGTAGCTGTTACTGACAGGGCCGCCCAGAGGATTCCGGGGGCCCAGGGTCTTCGGCGGCAGGGGGCCCCCCGCTTTGGCGGTAAGTTGTCAGCGGGGGGTCCTTCCATTCCAGAACCCGCCGCCAAAGTGCCCCAAAGACCCATGGCGGGGACCCCCCTGCCGCCGAATTACTGCCGAAGCGGGACCCACCGCCGAAGTGCAGCCCCCACCGCGGGTCTTTGGGGCACTTCAGCAGCAGGTCCCGGAACGGAAGGACCCCCCCCCCGCCGCCGAATTACCGCCGAATACCCAGGTGCACTCCGGTGGCGGGTCCCGCTTCGGCGGTAATTCGGCGGCAGGGGGTCATAGAATCATAGAATCTCAGGGTTGGAAGGGACCTCAGGAGGTATCTAGTCCAACCCCCTGCTCAAAGCAGGACCAAACCCAACTAAATCATCCCAGCCAGGGCTTTGTCAAGCCTGACCTTAAAGACCTCTAAGGAAGGAGATTCCACCACCTCCCTAGGTAACCCATTCCAGTTCCTCACCACCCTACTAGTGAAAAAGTTTTTCCTAATGTCCAACCTAAACCTCCCCCTCTGCAACTTGAGACCATTACTCCTTGTTCTGTCATCTTCTACCACTGAGAACAGTCTAGATCCATCCTCTTTGGAACCCCCTTTCAGGTAGTTGAAAGCAGCTATCAAATCCCCCCTCATTCTTTTCTTCTGCAGGCTAAACAATCCCAGTTCCCTCAGCCTCTCCTCATAAGTCATGTGCTCCAGCCCCCTAATCATTTTTGTTGCCCTCCGCTGGACTCTCTCCAATTTATCCACATCCTTCTTGTAGTGTGGGGCCCAAAACTGGACACAGTACTCCAAATGAGGCCTCACCAGTGCTGAATAGAGGGGAATGATCACATCCCTCGATCTGCTGGAAATGCCCCTCCTTATACAACTCAAAATGCCATTAGCCTTCTTGGCAACAAGGGCACACTGTTGACTCATATTCAGCTTTTCGTCCACCGTAACCCCTAGGTCCTTTTCTGCAGAACTGCTGCCCAGCCATTCGGTCCCTAGTCTGTAGCAGTGCATGGGATTCTTCCGTCCTAAGTGCAGGACTCTGCACTTGTCCTTGTTGAACCTCATCATATTTCTTTTGGCCCAATCCTCTAATTTGTCTAGGTCCCTCTGTATCCTATCCCTACCCTCCAGCGTATCAACCACTCCTCCCAGTTTAGTGTCATCTGCAAACTTGCTGAGTGTGCAGTCCACACCATCCTCCAGATCGTTAATGAAGATATTGAACAAAACCGGCCCCAGCACCGACCCTTGGGGCACTCCACTTGATACCGGCTGCCAACTAGACATGGAACCATTGATCACTACCCGTTGAGCCCGACCATCTAGCCAGTTTTCTATCCACCTTACCGTCCATTCATCCAGCCCATACTTCTTTAATTTGCTGGCAAGAATACTGTGGGAGACTGTATCAAAAGCTTTGCTAAAGTCCAGAAATAGCACATCCACTGCTTTCCCCTCATCCACAAAGCCGGTTATCTCATCATAGAAGGCAATTAGGTTAGTCAGGCATGACTTGCCCTTGGTGAATCCATGCTGACTGTTCCTGATCACTTTCCCCTCCTTTAAGTGGTTCAGAATTGATTCCTTGAGGACCTGCTCCATGATTTTTCCAGGGACTGAGGTGAGACTGACTGGCCTGTAGTTCCCTGGATCTTCCTTCTTCCCTTTTTTAAAGATGGGCACTACATTAGCTTTTTTCCAGTCATCCGGGACCTCCCCCGATCGCCATGATTTTTCAAAGATAATGGCCAATGGCTCTGCAATCTCATCGGCCAACTCCTTTAGCACCCTCGGATGCAGTGCATCCGGCCCCATGGACTTGTGCTCGTCCAGCTTTTCTAAATAGTCCCGAACTACTTCTTTCTCCACAGAGAGCTGGTCACCTCCTCCCCTTACCGTGCTGCAGAGTGCAGCTGTCTGGGAGCTGACCTTGTCTGTGAAGACAGAGGCAAAAAAAGCATTGAGTACACTAGCTTTCTCCACATCCTCTGTCACTAGGTTCCCTCCCTCATTCAGCAAGGGGCCCACACTTTCCTTGACTTTCTTCTTGTTGCTAACATACCTGAAGAAACCCTTCTTGTTACTCCTAACATCTCCGGCTAGCTGCAACTCCAAGTGTGATTTGGCCTTCCTAATTTCACTCCTGCATGCCTGAGCAATACTTTTATACTCCTCCCTGGTTATTTGTCCAATCTTCCACTTCTTGTAAGCTGTTTTTTTGTGTTTAAGACGAGCAAGGATTTCACTGTTAAGCCAAGCTGATCGCCTGCCATATTTACTTTTCTTCCTACACATCGGGATGGTTTGTTCCTGCAACCTCAATAAGGATTTTTTAAAATACAGCCAGCTTTCCTCGACTCCTTTCCCCGTCATGTTATTCTCCCAGGGGACCTTGCCCATCAGTTCCCTGAGGGAGTCAAAGTCTGCTTTTCTGAAGTCCAGGGTCTCTGTTCTACTGCTCTCCTTTCTTCCTTGTGTCAGGATCCTGAACTCGACCATCTCATGGTCACTGCCTCCCAAGTTCCCATCCACTATTGCTTCCTCTACTATTTCTTCCCTGTTTGTGAGCAGCAGGTCAAGAAGAGCTTTTCCCCTAGTTGGTTCCTTCAGCACTTGCACCAGGAAATTGTCCCCTACACTTTCCAGAAACTTCCTGGATTGTCTGTGCACCGCTGTATTGCTCTCCCAGCAGATATCAGGGTGATTAAAGTCCCCCATGAGAACCAGGGCCTGTGATCTAGCAACTTCTGTTAGTTGCTGGAAGAAAGCCTCGTCCACCTCATCCCCCTGGTCTGGTGGTCTGTAGCAGACTCCCACCACGACATTACCCTTGTTGTTCATACTTCTGAATTTAATCCAGAGACTCTCAGGTTTTTCTGCAGTTTCATACTGGAGCTCTGAGCAGTCATACTGCTCTCTTACATACAACGCAACTCCCCCACCTTTTCTGCCCTGCCTATCCTTCCTGAACAGTTTATATCCATCCATGACAGTACTCCAGTCATGTGAGTTATCCCACCAAGTCTCTGTTATTCCAATTACATTATAATTCCTTGACTGTGCCAGGACTTCTAGTTCTCCCTGCTTGTTCCCCAGGCTTCTTGCATTTGTGTATAGGCATGTAAGATAACTCACTGATCGTCCTGGTGTCCCAGTATGGGGCTGGAGCCCTCCCCTCTTGCACTCACCTACTTGTGCTTTCTCCCGATATTCCACTTCCCCACTTACCTCGGGGCTTTGGTCTCCTTCCCCCGGTGAACCTAGTTTAAAGCCCTCCTCACTAGGTTAGCCAGCCTGCTTGCAAAGATGCTCTTCCCTCTCTTTGTGAGGTGGAGCCCGTCTCTGCCTAGCAATCCTTCTTCTTGGAACACCATCCCATGGTCAAAGAATCCAAACCCTTCTTTCCGACACCATCTGCGTAGCCATTCGTTGATTTCCACGATTTGACGGTCTCTACCATGGCCTTTTCCTGCCACAGGGAGGATAGACGAGAACACCACTTGCGCCTCAAACTCCTTTATTCTTCTTCCCAGAGCCACGTAATCTGCAGTGATACGCTCAAGGTCATTCTTGGCAGTATCATTGGTGCCCACGTGGAGAAGCAGGAAGGGGTAGCGATCCGAGGGCTTGATGAGTCTTGGCAGTCTCTCCGTCACATCATGAATCCTAGCCCCTGGCAAGCAGCACACCTCTCGGTTTTCCCGGTCAGGGCGGCAGATAGATGACTCAGTCCCCCTGAGGAGAGAGTCCCCGACCACCACCACCCTCCTCCTCCTCCTCTTGGGAGTGGTGGTTGTGGAACCCCCATCCCTAGGACGGTGCATCTCATGCCTTCCAATCAGTGGAGTCTCCTTCTGCTCTATTCCCTCAAATGTATCCTCCACTCCACCCTCTGCACTAGTACCTGTGGAGAGAACATGAAAACGGTTGCTCACCTGTATCTGTGTTTCTGGTACATGGATGTTTCTGGTACTCTTTCCTCTTCTGGAAGTCACATGCCGCCAATTATCCTCGCTGGCCTTCTGTCCCCGCTGCGTAGCCTGCTTTGAATCTTCAGAACATTGTGCCCGCTGAAGCTGATCCTGACGTCTATCCAGGAAATCCTCATTTTCTTTTATGGAACGCAGGGTTGATACTCATTTCTCCAGACCTTGAATCTTCTCTTCCAATATGGAGATCAGCTTGCACTTTGTACAGACAAAGTCGCTTCTATCCTGTGGAAGGAAGACAAACATGGCGCATCCTGTGCAGGTCACAACAGCGGCTCGCTCACCATCCATAGTCTCATCCTTCTAAGAGCTTCCTTACTTGTGGCAGACGCTACTCAGAGAAACCTGCGGGGGGGGGGGAGCCTCAGTAGGCTCTCTCCAGGCGCACTCCCAGGCAAACTCCTTCTGTTTGCCTCTCTGCTGTTCGCTGCTCAGCTGGTTTGCAGCTGACTGCCTTTTTATAACAGTCAGGCCCAGGTCACACTGGTCAAACAAGCAATCAAGCAAGCACATGGTCAAACTGCCAAACTGTCCCCTCAACAGACACTCAGATACTCACCAGCGCAGTCCCCCTACTGCAGCACTTAGCGTACCTCTGCTCAGTCAGCTCCCAGGCAAACTCCTTCTGTTTGCCTCTCTGCTGTTCGCTGTCCCGGAGAGGAAGGACCCCCAGCCAGCGAAGACCGGGAGTGAAGAAACTCCGGGTGCCCGGGCCCCGCGAGAGCTTTCTGGGGCCCCCGGAGCGAGTGAAGGACCCTGCTCCAGGGGCCCCGAAAAACTCTCGTGGGGGCCCCTGCTGGGCCCGGGGCCTGGGGCAAATTGCCCCACTTGCCCCCCCCCGGGCGGCCCTGGTTACTGAGCATGTGAGAAGAGCTTTAGAAGAGAAGACCGGCCAGACTGGGTCACACCAAAGCTCCATCTAGCCCAGTGTCCTGTCGGCCGATAGCGGCCGGTGCCAGGTGCCCCAGAGGGAATGAACAGACAGGAATCATCCAGTGACCCACCCCCTGTCGCCCAATTCCCAGCTTCTGACAGACAGAGGTTAGGGGCACCATCCCTGCCCAGCCTGGCCAATAGCCATTGATGGACCTGTCCTCCATAGAAACACAGAATCATAGAAAATGAGGGTTGGAAGAGACCTCAGGAGGTCATCCAGCCTAACCCCCTGCTGAAAGCAGGACCACGAATCTCTCTAGTTCCCTTTTGATCACAGGACCCTGCTCAGGAACAGTGAAGTTGCAAGTTCTAACAGGAAACAGCTTGTGAAAGAAGGGCAGCTCCTCTTCCTCCTCCCCTCCCGTGGGGATGAGCAGCCCCCCAACTGCCTCTCTGCCCCGGCCTCCTTCAACCCATTGCCCCCTTCAGCCTCCCCCAACTGCCCCCATCGCCCCCTTCTGCCTCCCACAACTGCCCCCATCGCCCCCTTCTGCCTCCCACAACTGCCCCGGTCCCCTTCCCCTCATTGTCCCCCTCAACTTTCCCCTGCCCCCCAGGCTCCTCCCCAGCTGCCCTTTCAGTCTCCCCCCTACATCCAACTGCCTCCTTCAGCCTCCCCCCAAACCCCGCACCCAGCTGCCTGACCTGACCCCCTTTAGCCTCCCTTCACCCCGACTGCCCCTTCCCCCCTCACACACTCCCCTCCCTCTGCCTCGCCCCAAGTTCCCGACTCCACCACTCGCAGATCCCCTTCCCCACAACCATCTGCTTCTCCATCATGGGGAACAGGGGCAGAAAATGCTTTTTAAAAAACCTTTTGCAAAGTAAAAAGTAAAACAAGCCAAGCAACCCCCTCCCTTGCTTTGTGCTGGGCGCCCAGCTGTGGGCTTGTGGCAGGTGTGTGGGGGGCTGTTCTGAGCACACTCCAGTCAGGGAAGGGGTGGAGTTGGCCAAAGGGGCAGGTTGAATCTTTAGCAGAGAATTCCTTTCTCCATTGTGTTAGCTAAGCGTTGCTGTTAAATGTCAGTCGATGGATGCAGCATTTGAAACAATCTGACTCTAAATCCCCTGCCCTCTCAGTTGCTGCAGTTCTCACACCCTCTGCTCTTGTGATGTCACCACATGACATGGTGTCTTCTTCCCAGAGCGTCTTGCAGATTAGACAGGACTTAAGTTTATGAGGTAAACACTGAAGCATAACTTCTTCCCTTCCCGCTTTTGACTTAGGAAAAATAAATCCTGTTCCCTCCCCCTGCCCCAACCCGACCCAGCCCAGCCCCACCGGAGCTGCTGTGGCCAAGAGAGAGGTGCTCTCTCACCTGGCCCTGATCTGCTGTGGGGAGAGAGAGCTGGGGGGAGTCCTCTCTCCCTGGGGCAACCTGCACCCCAAACCCCTCATTCCCAGCCCCACCCCAGAGCCCGCACCCCCTGCCAGATCTCTCACACCCCTGCACCCCCACCCTCTGCCCTAACCCCGAGACCCTCATCCCTAGCCCCACTCCAGAGCGTGCTCCCCAAGCCGGACCCTCACCACCCCTTGCACCCCAACCTCTGCCCCACCTGAGCCCCCTCCACACTCCGAACCCTTCAGCCTGACCCCTGCCACACACTGTCCATGTGCAGAATGAATTTTGTTATGTGCACCAATATACAGGAAAGGTGTCACACTTCACCTCCATATTGGTCCACACAACACAATTCCTTCTGCACATGGGGACATAACAAATTAGAGGAAACACTGCTCCTGACTTTCAACCTACCTGTCACATCTTGAATTTCATACATTGACTGATCAAAATAAAGTGCTCTCAAGTGAGCTACAGACCAACAGTGGTTCATTGTAATTATTCAGCAAGTATTTTAGAAAACCTAGAACATTAGAGGAAATCATGACCTGCCAAGAGACAATTAATGGAGAGAAGCAGCAAGATTAAGCCCGTACATTGGCTTGGTTGTGACTTATTTGCCTGATCTGAAAAAAGATCAAAAGGACCTGAGTCTCCTCACTGTCGATAGCCCCCTGCTCGGCCAATCAGCATTGAGACTCTGAGGGGCGAGAGGCTGAGGGGTCTCACCAGATGTGCCAAAGGACGGCCCAGGTCACCATCAGAGGGGATCACCCTCAGATCCAGCCCCACCTCTTGGTGATGTTACCGAAATATTGGGTCCGTTTAGCTGAGAGCCAATAACAGCCTGACAGGGATAAGGAAAGATTGCTTTATTCTGCAGAAAAAAGGAGAGTTCTGTACTCAGGTACAAAGAACTCTGCTTCATACAAATTTCAGAAACTTTTTATACACTTTCAGACAAAGACCATGCCGTGTTAACACTTCATTGGTGGTTGCCAGACCCCGTGAAACCATTATTTGGTTAGTGAAAACCAGTTTGGAGCTAGTTCCTTCTGCTTCAAGGCAGAGGAGGAAAGACAGTTTAAAAGTTCAGGTTACTGTGTACGTGAGGCTTTTGCTTTTTTTTACTGGCTGCCTGCTAGTTATTAAGAGGGGTCACCAGTAACTTTTACAGTCCCCGCTTCGGGCCTGACAAGCCCACATTGTCAGGCCCGTTACGCAATTTGCGGTTTAATTGGAGGGAAAGGAGCTGGGGTTTTTTTTGGACAGCAGAGCATTTGGTTATAGCATTATACAGATATTTTGCACATTGAATTATTATTTAAATAACATATAAAAAGAAAAGGAGGAAAATAATTTATTTAACAATTGTTTGGAAGAGCCCCATAAACCATGACCCAAGGTTTGGGAGGAGGTTTTAAAAACTAAATGTGTGATTAAGAGATACAGCATGAAATACAACAGCAGCATTTTTAATAGCTTGTAAATTTTTTTTAATTAGGCCAGAATGATTAACATAAAAACAATATTTTTTTTATGCAAGCGCAAGCCCTTTTTATTTTAGCATTTATGGCATTTAGCACACGTTTATTTTGCAAAGCTATTTTTGCTATTTTATTAATTTTTTGTTGCAACTTTTGGAAAGCATTTATTGATGCATTAGCTGTTTTCTTAAGCTTTGCAGAAATATTTACTATTGCTTTTTTGAGCTTAGCTATTTTTAACCCAGGAATAAGTGCAGGGACAAAGGAATGGAATTCTGTTTGTTTGACAAGCTACCTTCCCCTTAAGGCCTCCGGACCTCCTGCAATGAGAGCAACCTCCTCCCCTGCCCACACTCCACACACCCCTCCTTGGTAGAGGGAGGGAATCTGGGAAAAGAGGGGAAAGAAGCAAGAGAAGAGGAGAAAGGAGGGAGGAAAGAGGAAAAGGGAAACCAAAAAGGACAAACCCCAATGTCCCCAGGGATTCCAACCATCAAACCCTAGGTAGGAAATCAAATTCTGCCACCTGAAGCCAGTGTTTCCTGGGCCTAGAATGCTGCCTGCGCCAGGTGGATCAGACTGAACAGGTTCCAAACCTCTCTGAGCCTCTTACCTTGTCAAAGGGAAGTTTGTTTTCGGCACAGTCAGTGGCAGGAAAGGAGAAAACTCCACAGAGGTTCCTCCTCATGCTCACAGCCGTGAATCCTAATTCTCTCTCAGCCCTCGAGGAGAGACCTCGCGAAGGAGACTTGTGGCAGCAAAGCCGGGGAGGGGGTCTCAGAGACTGGCCTGGCCCTGCACCTCTGTCCTGCCCGGCTGATGTCGGGGTCTCTCTTTGAGGTCACCCCCTCCCCACCACCTTTGCCCAATAGGCTGAGGTCCTGCAAAAGGCCTTTGTGATGTCACTGCCACACCCACCCCTCCCCTCAAAGATGATGTCCTGCCCCTGGCCAGCCTGGATCTGGGGTTGCCAACTTTCTGACCCAACAAAACTGAACCCCTCATCCCGCCCCTTCGCCGAGGTCCCGGCCCACTCACTCCGTCGCTCGCTCTCCCCCACGCTCACTCACTCACTCGTTTTCACCAGGCTGAGGAGGGCTGGGGAGGGTCCCTTTTCAACTGGGTGTTGTCGGGACAGACCTGGGAAGGAGGCTGCCTGCCAAACACCTTTAAGAGGAGCCGTCCCTCCCTGTCAGAAAATCATCTCCCTCCTTCAGTTCAGTAACGGCCTGAAGTGTCCCTTATCCCGGCCGAGCTGGAGGATTGAAAGCAGCAACATCAAACCCCTGTGCAGCTAGCAGGAATGGACACAGACACTGTCGGTTCAGTGCAAGTGCCACACTCATTGCTTCCAACACACAAAGACTCACACACACACCTTGCACGCAAAACCTCACCAAGGAGTCAGATGCGCCTGCTGGTTCCCTGCACCCCTGCTGTACAGAATCCAATCCCAGGGAAAGCTTGTCAGGCCCAGAGCTGGCTGGGAGCCCGGGGCTGGAGTATTTAACCTACAGTGACGGCACTCGGAGGAAAGATGCTGAACGAGTGCAAGTTAAACATTGGTAGCTCTGGTTCCAGCCCCTCACAGGTCAGTCCATCCCTCCAGGAAAGGGTCAAAGCTGAATTCCCAGCTGGCTCAAGCTAGCTGCATAGTTCTTCTTTACACCCAGTCAGCTCTGAGGCCGTTTCGCACCCTGTGTTTGAGGAGACCGTCATAACCGACTCTCTGCAATAGCAAAAGCAGGAGGCCGTGTTATTGCTCCTGCCCCAGCACAGACAGACAACGAGGGAAATGGTCCTTGTTGGAGGGTGGGGCTCCCTGCCCTTGGCCAAAGACCAGCACCTCCCTTTGCCCTTTGTCACTCATGAAGCTTTTCTTTCAGCAGCGAGCCCTAGAACTCAGTTGCTGGAGCGCTGCGTTTGTCACTGACGGTCGGGGAGCTGCAACATCACTGGGCTCTTCTACCAGCAAGTCCAACGAAAGGGCTGATTTCCTCATGTGACAATCCTGGGCTTGTCTGAGGGGGTATCCACACTGCACACTGAGCCTGTCTCTGTGTGGCCTGGCCTTGGTGACTTGTGTTGCCAAGCTGGTGTTTGAGCATCCAGGCTGCAGTGGAGACTCAGGCCTCAGGCTGTGTCCTTCCTACCGCAGTAAGTCGTCCTAACTGATGCTGCTCCAGCCACATGACTAACACAGCTGGATTCGACGTAGCTTAGGTCGCTTACTGCTGTGTCTATGCTGTGCTGGGCCGACGGGAGACTTACCTTACTCCTGTCGTTCCCAGGGTACTCCCAGAGTCGCCCGGAGAGCGCTCCGCTGTCAATTTAGTGGGTCTTCACTAGACCCCCACTAAATCGACCCTGGTGCATCGATCGCAGCAGACAGCCTCACAGCTGTGCTGCGCATCCACCCTGCACTACTCAGCCCCGAGTCAGAAATTCAGCTCCTGTGGGGTGTGTCACCCTGCTCAGCTGAAGATGCTCCCCGAGTCCCCAGTGATTTCTGCGATAACTTGTCTCCAGCCTGTTTGGGTCCATACGCTTCCCACGGGGAGGCTGTGCGTGGTCTAGTGACAAGCTCTGGTTGCTCAGGCCTGTCAGGGAAGGCGAGCTCCGGGGAACATTAAGACTCCAGAGATCCCTCAGTGGAAGCACAGGCGGTGGGTATAATAGTGGGGGAAGCCTCCCCTGGCACAGCTGCCGCCAACCAGGCCCCGGATGCCTGGGCCCCAGTGCCCAGCCTGTGCTCCATCTCTTCCTGTATCTGCTTCCCCACTTCTCCCAACCCCATCTGCCCACCGCTGCCTGGCTGAGTTCCCCCTCTCCTCCACTGCACCCCCGTCTCTGGGGTCCCTGCTGCTCACCGTGTGCCTCCTCTTCTCCACCCCCTCCCCCCGCTGGGTCAGTCCTGGGGCCAATTTATTCAACATCTTCATAAATGATCTGGATGATGGGATGGATTGCACCCTCAGCAAGTTCGCACATGACCCTAAGCTGGGGGGAGGGGTAGATATGCTGGAGGGTAGGGATAGGGTCCAGAGTGACCTACACAAATTACAGGATTGGGCCAAAAAAAAATCTGATGAGGTTCAAGAAGGACAAGTGCAGAGTCCTGCACTTAGGACAGAAGAATCCCATGCACCGCTACAGGCTGGGGACCGACTGGCTAAGCGGCAGTTCTGCAGAAAGTGACGTGAGGATTACAGTGGATGCTAACTCAGATCAAGCTTCTCAGTGTGCCCTTCTTGCCAAGAAGGCTAACGGCATATTGGGCTGCATTAGTAGGAGCATTGCCGGCAGCTCGAGGGAGGTGATTTTTTCCCCTCTATTCAACACTGATGAGGCCAAATCTGGAGTATTGTGTCCCGTTTTGGGCCCCCCCCCACTACAGAAAGGATGTGGAAAAATTGGAGACAGTCCAGCAGAGGGCAAGGAAAATGATTAGGGGGCTGGGGCAGATGATGTATGAGGAGAGGCTGAGGGAACTGGGCTTATTTAGTTTACAGAAGAGAAGAGTGAGGCGGGATTTGATAGCAGCCTTCAACTACCTGAAGGGAGGTTCCAAAGAGAATGGAGCTTGGCTGTGCTCAGTGGTGGCAGATGACAGAACAAGGAGCTATGATCTCAAGTTGCAGTGGGGGAGGTCTAGGTTGGATATTAGGAAACACTATTTCACTAGGAGGGTGGTGAAGCACTGGAATGGGTTCCCTAGGGAGGTGGTGGAATCTCCATCCTTAGAGGTTTTTAAGGCCCAGCTCGACAAAGCCCTGGCTGGGATGATTTAGTTGGTGTTGGTCCTGCCATGAGCAGGGGGTTGGACTGGATGACCTCCTGAGGTCCCTTCCAACCCTCATCTTCTATGAGTCTATCAGTCCTTTGTCCATCCCCTCAGTAGGCACCAACTTCCCCTCTGGCCAGTGGTGCTCAACTCCGCTCTGCCCCAGGCCCCTCCCCCACTCCACCTCTTCCCCAAAGCACCGCCCCACCTTTTCCCTGGTCTGCCCCGCTGCACCCCCAAATCAACCCTTTCCTCTGCCCCCTCTCTTCCTAACCCTGTTCCACCCTCACCCCACTTCTATCCCACCCCACCTCGCCTCTCCTCCATCTCCTCCCCCAAGTATACCATCTCCCCCTCCACCCCGACCCTCCTGGAGCATCCTGAATTCCATGAAAGAGCTGTTTTGTGGTGGGCAGGAAGTGCTGGGAGGGAGCAGGAGGAGTTGCTCACTGGGGCCACTTGCATGCGAGACGCACTGCAGGCAGGGCAGAGCTTGGCTGCCAGTGGGTGCTAAGCACCCACTAATTTTTCCTTGTTGTTGCTTCACGCCCAGAGCACCCATGCAATTGGAGTCTATAATCCCCCTCCTCCAAATCAAAATCCCTAGAGATTTTGGGTGTCTCTCTCACTGTTGTTAATGTTACAAACTCTTCTGTGTGTGTGTCTCTCTGGGTGGGTGTCCAGGTGTGTTTATGGTTAAATTTATTGTGATGTCACGTATCCCAACAGCAAAGAATGTTCTGCTTCAGCATTCTTGCTCTGCCTTCAGTCTGCCAACTGGCTTGGTTGACAACGGCTGGTGACCCAAGGAGCTGCTGATAGACGCGGACTAGCCATCTCTCAACAACTTCTTGAATCAGCTATTTCCACAGGTGTTCGAACGAAGATGAGTTTTTACAGAAGGTAATTCCCAGATTCTGTTCCTGCTCCTTAGATCGCACATGGCAGGTTGGTGCCTCTTTCTCCTAGCCCAGGGGTGGCCAGCCTGTGGCTCCGGAGCCGCATGTGGCTCTTCAGAGGTTACTATGCAGCTCCTTGCATAGGCGCTGACTCCCAGGCTGGAGCTACAGATGCTGACGTTCCAATACGCTGTGGGGTGCTCACTGCTCAACCCCCGGCTCTGCCCCAGCTCCTGCCACCACCCCACCCCTTCCCCCAAGGCCCCTGCCCCTTCCCCCGAGCCTGCCATGCCCTTGATCCTCCCCCCTCCCCACCACAGCCTCCTGCGCACTGCCAAACAGCTGATTGCAGCGGGTGGGAGGAGTGGGGAGGGAGGGGGAGGCGCTGATTGGGGGGGCTGCCGGTGGGAGGGAGATGCTGGGGGCTGGGGCGGTAGCGGATGAGGGCTGCTGACATATTACTGTGGCTCTTTGGCAATGTTCATTGGTAAATACTGGCTCCTTCTCAGGCTCAGGTCGGCCACCCACGTCCTAGGGACTGGTGGGGGCCAGGGTTGCAACAGTCAGGTCTCAACGTTCCGTTTTGATTTGAACGTCGGCATCTTTCAGCTCCCTCCTGCGCCAGCCTCTCACCTTCTCTGGAGGCAGATTTCCACTGCTTGATCTTGCAGCAGACGAGTGGGGGTGAATTTCCAGGGTATCACCTAAAGGGAAGATAACAAAACTGGTGTAGAATTTAGACTGATATCTCCATAAATAGTATTTCCTCTGGAGTTGCCCCAATGCACTCCTTGCCTTCCCGTTGTGAATAGAAACCTTTTGTCTCATGTAATGATTGTCTAATGTAGGTGTATTGTTCATTCCCTCTGGGGCACTGGCTACTGTCAGAAGACAGGATAATGGGCTAGATGGACCTTTGGTTGGACCCAGGATGGGTGGTCTTGGGTTGCTTATGTTCTCGGTTGTATGAACCAATCCTGGCTATTAGAGGAGCAGATGGCTTCAAAAGACCGGTCTCCTGGAGCTGTGAATCCTGGGCAAACTAATTCCCTTCCTTTAGAGAATGACAGAAAAACCCATTTCCTCCTTCTTTCTATTCCAGGCTTCATTCCTTTTTCCAAAGACTCGTCTCTAGGGAGCACAGAGAGATCCATGTGCACAAAGTGCTTGTCCAACCTGTAGCAATGGAGGCATGCTCTGACTTTAGCCAGCAAGAACAGGCCTTGCCAGAGAAGCCCCAGAGAAGGAAATGTTCATGGTCCATCCTGTCAGGTATGAAAAGACTCTGTGTCTGTAGCCAATCTGACACCTCGATGGCAGACAGGGATGAGGAGAGAACAATTTCCTCACAAAGAAGGTGGAGGCACTTGTCCCAGAAGAAGATAGCAGCTGAGAACCAGGTGGAGTCAGAGGAGGTGAAGCTGCAGGAGGATACAGGGAAAGTTGAACTGGATCCTACAGGTGAGGATTCAATCCACATGGTTAGCGAGGAGCATGTGAGGAATACTCACACCAGTCACCCTACAAGCCTTACACATCAGGGCCTTCTCACGGGACAGCGATGGGTACCAGGGCCGGCTCTGGCTTTTTTGCCACCCCAAGCAAAAAAAAAAAAAAAACATTGTGCAGGGGCTGAAGTGGCGATGCGGTTGGGGGGAACAAACCTGCCAGCCAGCGGAAACAGCAAAGGGGGGAAACCAACCTGCCAGCCAGCCGGCAGGAGCATCAAAGGGGGGGTCGGGAAACCTGCCGGCCGGTCAGAGCAACAAGGGGGGGGCACAAAACAAACCGGCCGGCCGGAGCAGCGAAGTGGGGGGGGGGGCGGGAGACCAACCTCCTGGCCGGAGCAGCAAAGGGGGTGGGTGGGAAACCTACTGGCCGGTCGGAGTGACGAAGGGGGCGGGGGGAGGGATGAATCAAACCTGCTGGCTGGAGCAGCGAAGGGGGGGCGCGAAACAAACCTGCCGGTCGGAGCGACGGGGGGGGGGGGGCCGTGAAACAAGCCGCCCAGCCGGCCGGAGCAGTGAAGGGGGGTGAACAAACCTGCCGGCCGTAGCAGCAAAGGAGGGGGCAGCAGGAAACCTGCCGGCCGGTCGGAGCAGCGGGGGGCGGGGGTGTGTGCGAAACAAACCGCCCAGCCAGCCGGAGCACCGACGGGAAGAAAAAATAAAAAACCAAAAAGAAAAAAAAATACCTGCGGGGTGACGGAACACGGGTGCAGGGGGACTCCGAGCCCTGCAGACCCCGGGCAGCGGAGTGCACACTCCAGCTAGCGCGGGGGGTGGAGACAAGGGGGGCGGCCAGGGCTTCCTTAAGTGGGGTGCTCGCGCCGCCTGTTGGGAGGGCTCCACACCGCTCCAGTGGGCAGGCTGCCGTGCCGGGCTTGCTGCAGACCTGGCACTGCTCCCAGCAGCTCCCCTCCTCTCCGCTGCCGCCCCCTACAGGGCCGCAGGAGCAGCAAACCAAAAAGAAAAAAACCTGCCGAGGCGGCGGAAGCAGCAAAGCCCCCCCCCCCAAAAAATGGGATTGGACGGACTGCCGCCCCTTGGAATCTGCCGCCCCAAGCACCAGCTTGCTCGGCTGGTGCCTGGAGCCGGCCCTGATGGGTACCTCAGACTCTGGAATCCATTTAGTGCCAGATCCTTTTGGCAAGGGTGGCCGAGGTCCATCTCTGAGGTGGGGAGAGCTGAGTGTGTCAGGTCACCCCCCTCTGGGGGTCTGGCACTGTTGGGTGGGGAGTACTAACATTGCTCCGGGCTGTAAGGAGAACAGAGAGGCTGGACGTTGTAGGAAATAATTTCTTGTCTCCTGGATCGGGTCCGTTTCATCAGTAAAATGCTCCAGAGGTCTCAGCAGGTCCCAGCTGGGAACCGTAGCAGAGCTGAGCCATTACTTCTTGGGGGGTTAAATGCAAATGAGGCGCGTTGCCCATCACTGACAGGGAAGGTGTGCAAGGGGAGGGGACGAGTAGAAAACACCATGGAAAAGAAAAAGGCCCCCAGGTCCGAGGAAGCCTCGTGTGGTAAAAGCCCCCAGCAAAGAGCCATGAGATCGGAGTTCTCTGCTTAGCTGCCAACCACCTTCAGTCTGATCCTGGGCAATTCACTTCAGGGCTCTGGGCCCGACTTCCATCCTCTGTAAACCAGGGATACTACATGGAAAAGGGAAATGTTACGAATGTTTCTTTCTGCTCCAGGGACGAAGAAGGAGGCGTCGGAGTCGCAGGGGAAGTGGGAAAAAGAGAGCCCAGAAGAGCAGGAAGAAGAGCGCACTCCCACCCCCTCATTACCAAGCAGCTCCCATATGACCATGGTAATGACGCTTTGTGACTGTGCTATTGGAAAGCTTCCCCTGCTGGGTGTATTAATATCTCCCGGAGCTGGGATCTCTGACAGGAGACCTACCTGCCCCTTGCTCAGGGAGCTGAAAGGAAACACTCTTCAAGTGTGATCGACTCCAGCCAGTCTTTACGAGTTTCTCTGGGTTGCTTGAACGAGGCCCAGGTTGACAAAGGGGTTCAGGCACCTCAGGAAGTTCAGAGGTGCTTAGTGGGATTCGCAGAAGTGCCTGACTCAGGTGCCTGATTCTGATGCACTCTCCATGGGACACAGGCACTGCTGAAAATCCTACCAGGCCCCTCCCTGCACTTGTAGGGGTAACCCACACACCTGCTGGGTGGGGTGTTCTGGCCCGTCTAGTGGCACCAGGACCACTTAGAGACAGAGATCAAAGGAGTCTGTTCTAGAGCCTTAGCTAACAGCCGGTTGGGTTTTAGCTGCTGCGGGAGAGGCTCCTGCACTAAACTCCAGAAATCCCAGGTTGGATCCCCTCTGCCAGGAGTATCTATGCGAGTGTGTCGCTCTGGTGTGCTCTACTGCATCCTCAGCTGCTGGCGTCCAGGACAGACGGGGCTAATCCAGCCACGCAGGCCAGCTGCAGTAACACTCAGGAGGTGCCTGAGACACCAGGGCAAAGGCCTTCAGCACCCCAGGCCCTGGCTTTAGGTGACCCTGGAACCAGCCCCCCTGCAGTAACATTGTGCCCAGTGAGTTCTGACCCACGGGGGGCTGGCCCCAGAGGCCCACGGTTTGGGATTCTCCTCAGCCAGGCAGACTTGCTCCTTCAGTCACAGCTACTTTCTGTCCTGCCGGCGATTCCTGCCTGTTTTGTGGCAGCACCTCACGCTGCAGGGTGAGGAAGGAAGAGGCATTTCCGCTTGGGCCCTGTTCTCAGTCCTTTCCTCGCAGACACTGTGGGCTGCTAGAGTTGCTGAGCCAATCTGCTCAGGCGCTCGGGGTGGGATGGGACATGGGGCAGGTTCTGCAGTGACCCCTCGGCTGCACTCCACAAGCAACTTGACTGGGCTTTGCAGGCCATTGAGGCTTTCTCAGCAAAAGCTGGGCTTCCTGGGGGGAGGGGCTAGAGAGGGAGGAAATGGGGTGCCCTTGGGGTCCCAGCACCGGCTGAGAGGCTCCCATCTCTTCTCAGGCAGGGGGGAGGGGGAAGCGTATGAAAGACTGAGGAACCCTCGGCACCTGTGGAGGTTTGTTAAGAAAAGGGCTCAGCCGGAGTCTCCACGCTCACGGGGCGCTGCCAGCCTCCCGCCGGGACACACTGTTCCAGGGCAGCTGAGCGATGGAAATACTCAGTCCCGACAGGCTCTGTCCCTCTTCATTGCAGACCCCCGGGGAGCAGCTTCCCTCAGCCCAGCTCCAAGCCCTGCTGATGAGAGCCGTGAAGGGTCTGACGACACCCACCCTGGAGCGATTTCAAGCCGCCGAGGAAGAGCTGAGGACCATCGTGTCTCTACACGGAGACAAGATGGAGAGAGTAAGAGACTCCCGCCGTGGGGCAGGGGGATGCTGGGCAGAGAGGGGGAGGGGAGAATTTCCTCTCCTAGGAAACCGTTCCTGGGACACACGGGCATGGTGCTGTGAAGGGTGGCTGAGCCCCTTTCCCTTCATCGCTTGGCCGCGGGGATCCGCGGCGTGAGTTGTTTGACGTGTTCTCTGCCCGCTGGAGCTCTGACACGTCCCTGAGGACAGCCCAGCCCCACTGAAGGGGAGCGATAGCCCCAGCCCTGGCAGCGCAGCACTTACCTAGTCTGCCCATGGGCCTCCACACTGGTTTCCTCAGACATGCTGCGGGGCCTTGTTTTTCCAGCTGAAGGATCAGGAGGAATTTGGCTTTGCACTTTTCTCTCTGTCTCTCCCAAGCTCTGATCCTGCTGCCCATCCCCACAGGATCTGAGTGCCTCCCCCATGAATTAGACTGGCCTAGGGAGGTTTCTGGCAGACTTCATTTCTACATCCCCTGGGTAGGAGGCTCTCAGAGTCATTATTCCCCCTGATTAATGAAGCTCCACCGCCCTCCTGGGAGGTAGGAATACAACCCGTTTGACACCTGGGGAAACTGAAGCCCAGAGAGCTCCTTGAGTTGCCCAAGCCTGCGCAGGTGGGGTTATCGAGAAAGGAATCAGGGTTCACATTCCCTGCAGTCCTTTAAACGTTGCCTTCAATCCTTCGGCCTGGAAATAGGTGACATTCCTGCCCTTCCCCAGATACCGCCTGCCCATGGCGCCTAAGTGCAGACTTATTCCCTTCTTGGGCTTTGGCTTTCCTGGAAACTCAGAAACTAATAAACGAACAGACTCCTCAGCCTGAGCTTCCGCCCCAAACCTGCCTGTTCCTGGGGTTTTCTGCAAGTCGTCCCTGTCTCTGTCCGAGTTCCCTGTTTCCAGCAGGTCCCAGTGGGAAGATAACAAATGGCCCCTCAATCAGCAGATTGATTCGTGCAGGGCTCTAACTCCTGCTAGCAGAACAGGGCACCAGAATCCAGCCACCCGGGTTGTAGCTCCTGCTCCTTGTTCGAGAGAGGAAAGAGCAATGACCAATTCCTCATGGAAGAGCCCTAGGGGGCGGCTTGTCCCTTTCGGGTCTGTCTACCCTGTGCTGCAAACTCTGCAGCAGGAGCCGGAAAGCCTGGCCCTATGGACATGGGCTCCCAGGGCTGGCACTGTGGGGCCAAACGGCAACGCAGCCTCTTCTGGGCTTGGGCTGGAACTGGAGCTCTGAAGCCTGGGGAGGAGGGGGCTTCAGAGCCTGGGCTCCAGCCCAAGTCTCCAGGTCTGCACTGCTGTTGCCAGTGCCATAGCCTGAGCCCGAGGTTAGAGAGCCGGCTTTGAGATTGGTTACGGCAGGTTTTAAAATCCCGCAGTGTAGAGGTTCTCCTTAGGGCTGGGCCTGGAGCTGGCTAGCCCCGTCCAACTAGCCCTGCCTGCCATCTCTGGCATGGGCTCTGGGGTACATCAGTGGAACCAGCTGGGTCTGGAGCAGCGCTTCTCTACCTGGGACATCCTCAGGGCCAAACAGGTGGTATTGGACGTGCCCGACACAACACATATGGGGCCCACAATGGAAACTGGGTTGAGAAGCACGGGCCTGGAGGAACTGATTGTGCTAGAAAGATCAACAGGAAGTTGCAGAGATGGAGGAAAGGCTCCTGCAGGGAAGCCCTTGAGAGCAGGGCTGAGAGCAGTTTGCTAAGGCAGGGAAGGCCCTGGGACAGGAGGGGAGTTTGGGCTGTGCCCACAGTAAGGTTTGGGGGAAGTCTTTTGTGTGTGTTTCTGAGCTTTAAGGTACTAAACCAGACCTCAGGAAGGCTGGGGTTCCTGGACTTGTCAAAGCCTCTTTCTTCAGATTATGGAGGAGCCAAGATGGGCAACCGAGGTGAGAGGCGGCTTGCAGGGCTGCCAGGAGGGGTTACCTGGGAGGTTGCCACTCATGGATAAATCCATCCCTCAACTTTCTGGCATTCTTCCAGGTTGGAGACGTCGTGGGACGTATCTTAATCTGGCTGGACAACGTCTGTAATCCCAGAGCCAGAAAAGCAGCGCTGAGGGCCACGGCCTTGCTGGCTCGTTCCCACCCCCAGGACGTGGTTCTGAGCTGTGTGGCGCACACGCTGCTCTGTTATCACCTCAGGCCATTATTTCTCTTCCTGCTCCTACTGACAGGCCACAGTCCGGGAAGGGTCCGTCGGGCTCACACAGTTGGAGGGAGTTTCCTGCTGTGCAGAGAGCTGTCCATGCTCACTAAGAGGAGATGCCCAGGCCCAACCACTGAGGAGCCAACCCTCCTCCTGCACTCCCCAGGATGGAGACCTGCCAGTTTTCTGGGGAAGTCCAGCACTGTCCTGATTTCTATGGGTCACCCCACTTCCTCTCCCATCCAGTACAGGGCCAATAAATGACTTTGGGGCTCACTCCACATCCCTGGGTCATGAGGTCTGGCTGCTCCCTATTGTGTGAGAGAAGGCAGAGATGGAAAAGGTCCATGAGGTCCATCTGTCCGTCCCCTGGGGACCAGTGCAGGATTGTTACCTGTAGTCAGATCCCTAGTTATTCCATGGCTGAGGAAGTGGTGAAAAAACACACTCATTCTTATGGCGCTGCGCAGCAGAGGTAAATCTCTTCAGACAGAAAGTTCAAGACCTAATTGTTGCAAAATAAATAAATGATCCACACGTGACCATAGCGTAAATGCAGTGCAGCCTGCCTGAGTCTGCAGACAGCCGGCAATAACAGCTCTGAGAGGGGTGAGTGCCTCTTTTCATCTCAATACATTGTGAACTCTGAGTCCTGCTGGTTATTGCCGATCACTTTGCAGAGTCATCCAGCTGAGGTGTTTATAACACAGTCCCCATGTGCCCAGTGATGAGCTGCCAAAATATTAACAACCAGTTCCCTCCTCCCCCACCCCCCGGGGGGGGTCGTGCCCCATCCAACCCCTCATGTTCCTTGACACCCCCTCCCAGGACCCCTGACCCATCCCCCCCTTCCCTGTCCCCTGACTGCCCCTTGCCACCCACCCAACCCCACCTCTCATTCTCGATGGCCCCCCAGGACCCCTACCCCATCCAACCACCCCTTCTCTCTGTCCCTGAGTGCCCCCACCACCACATCCAACCCCTGCTCTTTCCTGACTGCTCCCCGGGACCTTTGCCCCCATTCATTCACCCTGTTCCCTGCCCTCTGACCGCCCTGACCCCTATCCAACCCCCCACAACCCACCCCCTCCCTGCCCGCTTACCACACTGCCTGGAGCCGGACCGGGTCCACTCTGCCAGGACCACGACCGGCGCCGCGGTGCCCGACTCCCCGGGCCGGCACCGGGGCCGAGCCGCTCGGCCAGAACCGCGGGACCCGACTCCCCGGGCCGGCACCAGGGCCGAGCCGCTCGGCCAGAACCGCGGGACCCGACGCCCCGGGCCGGCACCGGGGCCGGAGCCGCTCGCCCGGCAGCGGGGCCGAAGCCGTGGGGCCCGACTCCCTGGGCTGGCACCGGGGCCGAGCTGCTCGGCTGGAGCCGCGGGACCCGACTCCCCGGGCCGGCGCCGGGGCCGAGCCGCTCGGCCGGAACCGCGGGGCCCAACTCCCCGGGCCGGGCCGGGGCCGAGCCACTCGGCTGGAGCCGCAGGACCCGACTCTCCGGGCCGGGTCGGGCTGGAGCCGCTCGGCCGGCAGCGGGGCCGGAGCCATGGGGCCCGACTCCCCGGGCCGGCACCGGAGCCGGTGCCATGGGTCCCAAGCTGGGCCGTGTCGGAGCCGCTCAGCTGGGACCAGACTGGGCTGGGGAGCTTGGCTGGGGCCAGGGGGAGCCGCTCAAAGTGGAGCTGGACTGGGCCCCACACGCCGTCCGCCCCGCCCGGCTTACCTGCCTGCTCCTCGTTTCAGGCTTCCTGCAAACATCTGATTCGCGGGAAGCAGGGCAGGGGGAGGAGAAGGAGGGCAGAGCATTCAGGGGAGAGGGGGAGGTGAGCTGGGGCTGCGGGCCGGGTGGACAGCTGCCCGAGCTTTGTTAAATTTAAAAACTTTTAGGAACCTGGTTGTCCTGGAACAACCGGTTTTAAAAAGGCTTCTAAATTTAACAACCAGTTCGTGCGAACCGCTGCGAACCGGCTGGAGCTCACCACTGCATGTGCCTAGGGGCCGTGAAACCCAACTGGACCCTCGCCAGAGGTCAAAACTCCGTCTTTCCTCAGCATCCTCTGCAATGCAGTTCTGCACTGACCATAGACAAATCTGTGTCACATGGGAGAGAGAATTGAAGAGCAGCATGAAAGAAACTGAATTTCTTACCCAGTTCCGTTACCAGAGGAATACAGTGTTGGTTTTCATATTGATTTGAGTGTTTGATTTGTAAACCTTTCAGATTTGAATTCCTTGAAGCAGCCCCAGTGCTTTCCAGGGTCTGTGCTCAGAAGCTATAGAAACTCGGCAGCGTTGGCACAGAATTTCAGTCAAGCTTCCTAAAGACCTTAAATCCAGGCCATTTGCTCTTGGTTTGTCCAACCTAGTTCTCAGTGTCCCCAGGGCTTGACCACCATGTCCGACCTTCCTCACCAAACTTGGAAGTCAAATGACTGGAAGCCTTTTGGATCCGTCCACAGTCTTCCTGTGCGGATGCCTGGGGGGACCAGCAGTGCTTAGATCAGCAAGAATGGAGAGAAGAGAGGAGGGGGATTTCAGTACTAGTTTCCTTCCAGCTCTGTCACACTGGGCAGTACAATCTGCCCTGAACCCTCTCCTATCAGGGCATGTTCTGAGTCAGTGTCTGACCCGTCCACCACACTGCAGTAGGATTCAGCTGCTAAGAGACACTTGGCCAAATGCTGGGTCTCAGTTACACCCCCAAATAGCCAGAGGAACTCCAGTGAGGTCAGGCAAGTTCCTCGGGACTGAGCCTAGCGTAACAGAGCAGAATGTTGCACAGTCTGGTGGTCACACTGTGCTGGTCACTCTGTGGTCAGATCATGGTCACTGTCCTGGAAACAGCGGTGCTAGCTTCAGGAACAACAGCCCATTAGGGGAAAGGAATAAATACAACCTTCTCTGATGGGACTTGCCCTGCCTCAGCCTCCCTGCACCAGTCGGTGTCTCCTCTCACAGACACCTTTCCTGCCCGCTTTCCAAGCCTCTCCCTGGGGAGGGCAAGAGGTGGCCAAGCAGGGAAGGTCTCACTTCTCTTTCTGGATCTGCAGATGTGCCATTGAGCTGTGGAAGGCCTTGGGGGAAGAACCACAGCTCCCCAGGGAGGTGCTGCAGCAGCTGCTGGACAAGCTCCAGCAGAGACGCCGGGAGGAGAAGAGCGGCAATGTGTCTCTGGCTGTAAGTGAGATTTGAGATGTCACTTTGAGAACCCGCCACCGCGGGGAGGATGGTGCATCTGTGTGTGGGGGGGAGCTTCACTCCTTAGCTTCAGGCCACGGCTCCACTACACAATGAAGCCGACCTGCGTAACCTCGGCATACAGCCGCCACAGCAATTCTATCCCTTGTGTGTGTCTGCACTTTGCTGCTTGTGTCGGCAGTGCACGTCCTCACCAGAAGCGCTCGTCTCGATTGTACGGTCAGGGTGGGGCATTGTGGGAAGGCTCCTGAAAGCCAGTTGACGTACGCGACGTCGTGTCTACACTGACACTGCATCGACCTGGACTCTCTGCCACTTGTGGAGGTGGAGTTATGAATTTGGCCCCAAGGGGCTGTTCTGCCAATGAGAAGGAAATTCCATAGTTAGGGTGATGCTGGGTGAGGGGCCTTGCGTTGACATAACTCTGTAATGCAGACCAGGCCTTGGTGTGTCCTGGCCACCTCCTAGCAAACCAAAGAGGTGTAAATAAAGCTTCGCCCAGGAAAAGTTACTGATCTGAAGCGGTTTATCTGCTGGTACCCTGGCTCTGTTTGCCGCTCTAGGTGGCTCTTTAGTGAGCAGGTGCAGTTCGGGTGTCTCTTGGAAGTATCCAGGTTTCTGGCTCTCTAAATTGTGACTAGAAATCTTCCCAGCATGGGATCATGCGATGTCCGGTACTTTTGACTGGGCCAGAAACACTGGGGCTACAAGAACAGATCTCCTCAGGATGGTTTCAGCCCGTCCAGTCATGGCTGGAAACCCAAAGCACAGAGTCTGCACCATTAAGCGAAATAATGGGGAATAACATCATCCAGACTCCTCTGACCTTTCCGTAGGGCTCCATCCTGCTTCCGTTCCAGGAATGGGTGAAGGTTCAGGACCCTCCAAATGTCTCCTCCCCTCTCAGGAGCCAATCCTCTTTTATAATAGGCTGGGGAGGAAATGAGACCCGAGAAAAGGACAATAGCGAATGGCAATGGGGGGAGGTGGCAGATTGGGATAGTGGAGTGAAATTCTTTCCCCCCTCCAGGCAATGAGGACCATTTACGAGGTCCTTTTCCTATGGGGATACCGAGAAGCCATCCTGGAAATGTATCCCCAGATGCTCATCCTCTGCGTCAGGCAAGTGCAGTATGTGATGGATCTGCACTTGCCAGGGACCTACATGGCCAGCACGACATCCAGCCCCGAGGAGGGATCCAGCTGCCTCAACCCCCTAAGGTAATGACTGAAAGGAAAAGGAAGAACAGATTTGTTCTGCTAATCACATGTGGGCTGTTCATGGCCATCATTGGTTCGGGTGCTATAGTTAGCCCAGGCTCGCTTACACCAACTAAGGATCTGGCCCCACATGCCCGCTTGAGCCTGTTACCTGTCACAGTAAAGAATCAAGTATTCAA